>NW_004443983.1:15847186-15888278 GCF_000243295.1 Trichechus manatus latirostris
AAAGTTGAGAATTTAGAGGGTTAAAATGTTGTGGGGTTGTTAACCAATGTCATAAAACAGCATGTGTGTTACTGTTACATGAGAAACTGTCTGTTCTGTAAGCCTTCACCTGAAGTACAATAAAATATTAAAAAAAAACGTAAGTGGAGAATTTTATAAAGCTGAACTCAATTTTCTTCCTGAAACATTGTTTTGGGAATATATATATATTTCTCTCCGGCCTACACAGTAGCCAAGATGATAGTAACCTTCCTGAGGGTGTTGGATTCTCTTTCCTACTACATATCCATTTCTATTTGAACACATTTCATTCTTTGGAAACAGTACCTGCTGCCCTATCATCTCCCTATTCTTGATAATGGTGATTATGCAGGATTTAAGGAATTAGAATCATTTCCCCTCACAGTCATACTCTATATTTTCTGGATGAGAATCTCATTAAGATATTGACATAGAAAAATATGGAACAGACAAAAATTGAAACCTTTATTTTGAAACATTATAATGGAAATGTTTATTTTTAGTTGGTCTACTGCCAAGAAACAGCTTTGAAAAACACACTTAAGTAACATTTTAAAGAATCATATTTTGAAATTCAAACAATAAAGTTAAATTATCTGCCAAATATAAGTAAAATTGTTCTAAAAATTTATATAAATGTGGAAATAGATATGATTTTTTCAGACTTACAATACTAAATTGGTTTTAATTTGTCACGTTTTAAAGACATTTATCATAAAATAATGCTTTTCTAAAAAATACTAGAATCACATACCTCAGGTCTAAAGAAAACAGAGTAATCCTGAAGGATTCGAGTAGTGTCCAAAATGGTAATGAGAAACAGACATTTTCCTCAGTTGTGTGACCTTTGTCCTCTCCATTAATCTCTCTGGGGCTTCTTTTCCTTCATCTTTGAAATTAAATGGTTGAACTGGGTGATTTTAAAGTCACTTCCAACATTCCTGATACGTATTCACGTTTATAGATTTTCTGTGAGGTTCCCCCTTTACAGAAACTGAGTTTGTATTTAGGAGACAGGTAATTTCATTAATTCCATTCAGATTAGACCTCAGAATGTGTTCTCACTAACTCTACATCATTTCCTACTAAGTTCTGAGAAAAAAAATAACTGATAATTGAGGTTATGATTATTTTTTAATATATCTACCAATGCATTGTTTTTCCTGACATATTGATAGTTAACTTTAATTTATCGAAGATATAATTTCACTAGCAACAACTGAATTTGAATTATATATAACTTGCTCTCAAACGTGGCTTGGTTAAAATATCCTCAGAGTAGCATCACGTAAAAGTTACCAAAGGTCAATATCATGACCAGAAGAGCAAATAAACCTTTAGGATGTTTCCTTTAAAACTTAAACTTACTGTTGGAAATAAAATAAAATTTAATTCATTGAATTAAGTTTAGGTTCAAAAACCAACAAAAAGATTGTGTTGAGTAAAAAAGAGGGTAAAACAGCAGAAAAGGACATCTGTTATGTCTTAAGGCATTTAACCTGATGTACAGTATAATTTGATCTAACAGATTCCAATTGGCCTAAATATGGATTGTTAAATATGTTAAAATTGTTTTTATGATCATAAACAAATAAAAACAATAGGCAAAAAATGTTTACGTTCTCAGAAACGAATGAGGCTATTTCAAAGTTGGAATTTTTAAGTTCATTTATATTCAACAATTTCGTGAATGCTCAGGAAAAGATAATAAACAGCACATTTTTATTTGTGCATGCTACTAACTTGGATGATGTTGCATACACAGGGGAGGACAGGGACATAATTTTAATAAAGAACCTAGAGGCATTAGAAGTGTGGTAAGGAAATGATAAAACCAAGATTTAAGTTGTAAAAATGCAAATCATTACACAAGGGGAGGAAATAATCTAATTCAGCTACTCAGCAGGTGGGACAGACCTAAGAAAACAGTTAGGGGCAAAATAAATCTCTGGGTGATAGTGCAGAGAAAATGAGATATGAACCAGCAATGATAGCCAGAAAAATGTTCCCTTGCACTTTTGAGCCACAAACAGGCATTGTGGCATAGGAAGATGAAAGGGCATGCCATCTATGCGTTGGATTCAGCTCCTGCTACATATTAAAAAAAAAAAAAGACAGCGAAAACATACATACCCAGTTGGATACACTGGTGCTTGGGACTACAACTGCTAGGAACTGCCACAATTGAGTAAATTTCTGTTTCCATCTCTATTTGGTGACTTCTTCTAAACTAATATAATGAAAAGGAAGAGTGAGAAATAGTGGCTGTCCCTGTGAGCAATGCTTAAATCCCAGGAGTTGAAGAGAAATTCCACATACATTGAAGGTAAGCCCCATTCTTACTAAATACAACCTAGTCTTCAAAAAATGCACACTGATGCCACAGAAACAAGTATTTCTAAAGCAGCAAGAGAATTTAAAAATCTAAGCAAACAAGCTGATATTTGACTTTTAGTCATCTAGCACATGGTGCCACTGATTTTATGTTTGTAAAATGTATGAACCAATAAACATGAGGTAGGAATTTTTAAAACCATTTCACAGATGATGAAAAAGTGAGGCGTTACAAAGGTTAAACAAGTTTCCCTCCCTCACTCAGGAAATAAGGTGGGAAGCCAGGATTTAAACCTAAGTATGCCCAATGCCAACGTCCATGGTTTTCCTATTATCAAACAAGTTCACTGATCCTGTAACTGACTCAGTTATGAACAACCCTGTAAAGCAAACTTGTGTCTCCTTATCTGCTTGCAGGGACTTTTTTTGAGTTTTATTTTACAAAGCCATTGACTAGGTTTTTCACTGGCTTTAATCAGCTTCTGCTACGCATATGGTAGAAAGAGTATCCGAAATTGTTTCCAAGTTCATATGCATAAAATTTAGAAAGCATGGACATGATAGACTTTAAAGCTCATCTAAACAAACTACACTGGTAAGACTTGAGACTATTATACATGCATTAAAAAACAAACAAACAAAAGACAGTTGTTCTGGAGTCAGTTCCAACTCATGGCAACCTCACATGTTTCACAGTAGAACTGTACTCCACAGGGTTTTCAATGGCTATGATCTTTCAGAAATGAATCACTAGGACTTTCTTCCAAGGCACCTCTGGTAGGATTGAAACTGCCAACCTTTCGGTTAGTAGCCAAGCACTTAACTCTTTGTGTCACCCAGGCAGGAACATACATGCATTACTCATGACTTATTTCTGAATGTTAAACCCAGTGGTCACACTGTCATCCCAATGAATAACTAATGAAATTACCCATGAAGATATTGATTACATCCATCAGGGCATACAAAAACAGATAATGTACTGCTGTTGTTGTTGCTGCTGTTCTACTTTACAATTTCTCTTTTGTACTGACAAATTTGGCGTTTGTATGTACTCTTTTCAGGTAGGAATGATAAGAATGCCTGAGATTAAAAGATATGTAGGGAACTGAATGATATTCCCCATGTATCTTGCAAATAGCACAACACAAGTGCCTCCATTAGACAGAATGACTGCTAGATAGACATGTCCAAACTGAGCAATGTTGTATGGGTTGATTAATTTTAGAGATCAGGTTTAACTAGGGAAGATAAAAATATTAATTTGTCAATTTTCTAGAAAGAAACTTGTACGTGATTATACATAGCGCTGATTAACTCAATACTTTTTATTGTTCATCATCTATGATTTGCTGTATCTGTCAATAGTTAACACTTTGGAGGATCATCATGTAATTTAATTACCTTCATAGGCACAACCAATATGAAGCCATTTAAACAAAACAAAACAAAAAAATGAAGTCAGTGTTTTGCCTAAATGTAATAAATACGATTATAATGCAAACCATTGATGTCACAAGCCAAAGATGAAAATTATCCTGTACAAAAGTGATTTCTCTAAGCTCTGTTTGCTTTCATAAAAAAGAGAAAATGTCAAATATATTTGTGCATCACAAGTAAATTTTTAAGAAATCATAGAGAAAGTCTTGACTTTTGATACAGCAACTTTAGTAACTTGTGCTTTTGTGAAAAGTACAGTTTTGGGACATGGACCAGTGGGATCAGATCTCCATTTCTGATTCCTGGTTCTTGGAGTAGCAGGTATTTAGAAATGTATGAGACATTGTTAGACTGAGGTTGTTGATTGGCTCACACTGCTTTTTCTGATGATTTTTTGAGACCATATTTAATTAATGCAGTTCCTGAACATAGCAGCTGAAGTTGGAGCCAAGCAGCGGACAGACAAGCTAGGGTCCCAGAGGCATCACTAGTATTATACCCCATCACCAGCAAATCCATTGAAAAGGTAGTCACCTGGAAAATGAGAGTATTGTATCTTGTTAACAGGATTGACAGATAAAGTGGGACAGGCATTTTTCCTTCTTTGCCCATTGAATTCCAATATTCTTGGTTTGCTTTAAGAGCTTGTAATTTTTAAGTTCTCAATTCAATCAACCAATGTATAAACTATAAGAAAACATGATCATGTTTTTCCTCAACATTCAGATATCTGGAGTATTAAACATGTATAGAATGGTCAGAAATGTGGCAGTTGTTATAAGAGCAGTGATACAAAATGGACCTGCGTGTTGGGGAAAAGACTTGAAACCCACACGTTAGAACTGGGGCACAAATCAGAGTGGGACAAGCTTAGGGTGCATCTTGATTTAAAGATGAAACTTGAACTCTGCATGTTTTTGCTTTCTAAGGTAAAAATATTTGCTAGAGCCCCAGGGCAAGGCCATGACCAAAATCAGGAGTCAAAGACTCAGTAAGTTGAGGGGAAAAGATGGGGCTGACCAAAAACAGGCGGAGCTTGTTAAGTATGTAAGAGAGTGGCAGCTTAGCTCCTAACCTCATATGCTTCTAACCTCGATCTGCTCCTACACAATTTTATTGCTGCAACTTATACAGGAGTCACTGAGCAGATACATCTGAAAAGGTGCCAAGGTGTTCATGTGCCGAGAAAAAGGCAAAAAGAACAAAAGGATTATCTTGAATGTGAACTCTGAAGTGTTAAGTCAGTTTGAACCTGGTGAAAATCTCAACTAAAGCCCTAAATCTTTACAAATTCTTAACTCTATACATCATACATAAGAATTGGTAGGAACTAGATATTATAGCTGTTAAATTTCCTGGAATTATACTGGATTTTCAATATTGTGATTTTGTGATCTTTTGAAAATAACACAATATTATAAATAGGTTAACCATTATTTATATCAATGCAAATGGCACATTTTCCTATAATAATATTAGTGAAATAGTTGTGTAGTTTTTAAAGCAGGGATCTCAAACTTGGGAGCACATCACTATACCTATGTGTTGTGCTTATGGGTATGCATGTCCGTGCATGTGTGCACACGCAATTTATTTATTGAAAAAACTGGTACCTTGTCCCACTGTTGGAGATTCTGGTTCTGTAGGTTTGGCATGTGCCCCAGGCATGTTGTTGTTAGTTGCTGTTGAGTTGGCTCTGACTCATGGTGACCTGATGTGCAACAGAACTATAAGTTGCCTCATCCTGTACCATCTTCACAATTGTCAGTGTATTTGAGTTCATTGCTGCGGCTATTGTGTCATCCCTTCATAGGTATGGCATGTGTCCCAGGCACATATGTGTTTTAAAAAAATATATCTCTAAGTGATAGTGATGCATAGCAGCTTTTATAATTATAGTTTAAAATAGAACATGAAAGAAGTATGACCTTCAGAGTCGGACTAGTCCAAATTATAATTCTAGGCATGATAGTTGTTATGAGTTGGTTTGTATCCTACAAAAAGATATGTTCAAGTCCTAACCCCCAATACCTGTGAATGGGACCTTATTTGGAAATTGTGTCTTTGCAGATGTAATTAATTAACATGGAAAATCTGCTGTAAAAGATCTCTTTTTTGTTAAATAGCAAAGATGTCACTTTGATGACTAAGGTGCACCTGACCCAGCCCACGGTATTTCCAGTCACCTTATATGCATGTGAAAGATGGACAATGAAAAAGGAACGTTGAAGGAGAATCGATGCATTTGAATTGTGGTGTTGGCAACTAACATTGAATATACCATGGACTGCGAAAAGGACAAACAAATCTGTCTTGGAAGAAGTACAGCTAGAGTGCTCCTTAGAAATGAGGATTGTGAGACTTCATCTTGATTACTTTGGACATGTCATCAGGAAAGACCAATAACTAGAAGGGGACATTATGTTGGACATTATGTTTAGTAAAGTAGAGGATCAAAGAAAATGAGTGAAACTCTCCATGAGATGAATTGACGTAGTGGCTGCAAGAATGGGCTGAAACATACCAACAATTGTGAAGATGGCGCAAGACCGGGCAATGTTTCCTTGGTCAACAACAACTAACAACAACATGAGGTCATACTGGAGTAGGGTGAGCCCTACTCCAATATGACTGGTGTCCTTATAAGAAGAGCTGATGAGACATTGAGATCAAGAGACACAGAAGGAAGACAGCCATGTGACTATGAGGCATGGATTGGAGTTAGGCTGCCATAGGCCATGGAATGCATGGAGCTACCAGTCTCTGGAAGAAACAAGGAAGGATCTTCCCTTAGAGACTTCTGAGACAGCATTGCCCTATCAAAACTTTGATTTCAGACTTATAGCCTCCAGAACTGAGAGAGAATGAATTTCTGCTGTTTTAAGTCATTCAATTTGTGGTACTTTGTTACAGCAGCCCTAGGAAATTAATAAAATTGCCAGTTAGTTATGTTATTCAGTCTTAAATTCCTTGACATTAAAATGAGGAAGTTCATAGAACCTACCTGATAGAATAGTTATAAGGATGAAAAGCAACAAGGTATGCAAAGCACTAACAAATACCTAATGCAATAACCCATTCAATATATATTTTCTGGACAAAAGGACTACTAATAATTTACATTAAAAAACAAAACAAAACAAAACCCATTGCTGTCAAGTCGATTCCAACTCATACCGACCCTATAGGACAGAGTTAAACTGCCCCGTAGGGTTTCCAAGGAGCGGCTGGTGGATTTGAACTGCTGACCTTCTGGTTAGCAGCCTGAACTCTTAACCACTGTGCCACTAGGTCTCCATTATTTACATTAGTTTTTATTTAATAAATTAGAAGAAACAATTAGGTATCATGAAAAAGGTACCATGTAAAATCATTGTCTTTCCAGCAAAATATTCCTCTATATTTTTAATATTAAATACATTTTTCAAAATAATATAATTTAAAATAAAATCTATCATTTAAAAGTAATAAGCAATCTAAGTGCACTTGGAGTTGCTTTCAGTCTTCATCTCTTGCAATTCAAATTAAATACAAAACTAAAAATGGAATCTAGACAGGGCTGGCTTTCTTCTGATGAGGTACATTTTGTCCAATTTAACTATTATATAATGACCCTATCCTTACCACAATTATCACCTGTGGGGGGGGAAAGTGTTCGTGATTTTTTCTGCTTTTCATCTCTAGAATTCATTTATTTGAGGTGTGGTGACAGGAGAGCATGTTTCATGTTCCCTGAGTAGGATTATGGTATATAAAGTTCGGTGTGTATTTATTAACTCCAAACGATGGTCCAAATCCCTATTTATGATTGCATTCTTGATCAATGATTAAGAAAGGTGTTTCATGGTTTCTGATTATTATGTTTCTGTCAGTTTCTTCTTCTTTTCTTAAGCACAATTAACTACTTTCAGTTAATTAAGGTACACATTTTATATTTCAGATTGGGTTCTTTATCAATAAATTTTACTTTGTTCCATTTAATGTTATATCATTAATCAAATGTGGGAATAGTCTCAACCAAATACCATATTTTTAAAAAAAAATTAATAAACATATTAACTATGAAATTTGAACTAAATTGGAAGAAGATGATGGAAATAAATTCACAACTCCTCTTTTTGAGAGAGAGAGTGCAGAGGAAGTAAGTAAAGAAAATTCTGATGATACCAACTTAAAATCATCTCATTCTTCTATCTAGCGGCGTCAATGGAACAGGATGTGTGTATCATGAGAAACGTGAGGAAATCCTCACATACCCTCAGATAATCTCATGAAGCACACCAGGAAAAATCTTCTAGAAGCCATTGAAGATAAGTGGTAGCAAAAGACAGGTGTAAATTCATAATGAAGTTTGTGAATCATTGAATTTCTCACTTACACATCCTGTCATCAAATTAATCAATTGACCCTAAAATATATCACCATTCGGTGAGACAGTTTTACCTCCAGTCTCCTTGAGATGTCCACAAATACAGCAATTGCAAATTAATGAAGTGAAATGTCACAGAAGTAATATTTCTTAAGATACCCAATGCCTCTAACTTCCTCCCTAATACCTCAAACATTTAATGACTAACTGTTATAGAGTCAATATTTAATATCCAAGCCCCTCTTTTAAGGAAAACTTTTGAAGAATGTTCAGATAAATAGAAAAGGAGCCAAAAGTTTCTCCCTTCACTATTTTAGAGAAAATAGGTCTAGAGAGAAAAAATTCAAAGTAAGCAAGTAGGAGTAACAACAGAAACAAAACTGAACATAGAAACAAATGAGATAAATATAGATATTCTGTGTTAATATTAGTTGATAATTATGTCTTTAAGAGATGAATGAATAACACTCTTGAAGATTGATTACAGATTTTAAATGAACACTATAGAAATATCTCACACTCTCAAGGTGATTAAACTAAACATGAGAAAGATAGAATGAGAAGACATCATGTCTTATGTATCTATGATATAAAAATAAGAAAAAGAAAATACCATTAACCAATAACATGCAACACTTATAAAAATAGTAGATAGAACAATGAGATATTACTACGCACCTGTTAGAATGGCTAAAGTGCTGGCCAGGATGTGGAGCAACAAGAACCCTCATCCATTACTGAAAGGCAGAATGGCACAGCCACTTTGGAAGAGAATTTGGCAGTTTCTTACAAAGCTAAACATAAGCTTACCGTATGTTCCAGCAATCTTAAACCTAGGCATTTACCCAAATGAATTGAAAACTTATATCCACACAAAAAGCCACATATTAATGTTTACAGCCATTTTATTCATAATTGTCAAAAATTGGAAGCAACAAAAATGTCCCTCAATAAGTGAATGGATAAATAAACCATGCTGCATCCATACAATGGATTATCATTTATCAATAAATAATAATTTTAAAAAACTTGTCAAGCTATGAAAAGACCTGGAGGAAACGTAAATGGATATTCCTTCGTGAAGAAGCCAGTCTAAAAAAGCTGCATACTATATGTTACTGTTAGCTGCTGTCAAGTTGATTCTGACTCATGATGACCTCGTGTGCAAAGTAGAACTGCTCTATAGCATTTTCAAGGCTATGACCTCTCGGTAGCACATGGTCAGGCCTGTCTTCTGAGGTGCTTCTGGGTAGGTTCTAACAGCCAACCTTCCAGCTAGTAGTCAAGCATTTAACCATTTGGTCCACCCAGGAAATAGTAAAAAACAGTAAAATGATCAGTGGTTGCCTGAGGTTCAGGGGGAGGTGGGGAGGGATGAACAAGACATTTTAAGGGCAGTGAAACTATTCTGCATGATAATGTAATGACAGATACATGACATTATGCATTTGTCAAAACCCATAGAACTGTACAACACAAAAAGTGAACCCTGATGTAAACTATGGACTTTTGTTAATAATAATGTCAATACATTTATTCATCAGTTGTAACAAATGTACCACACTAATGTAAGATGTTAAATAATAGGAGAAACTGAACGCAGAAGTGAGAGAAGGTATATAGGGACTCTTGGTATATTTAGTATAATTTTTCCATGCATCTAAAATTGCTCTTACAAATAAAGTGCATTAAAAATTATAATAGAAGAGTAACACAAATCAACACAGGAAAAACATGAGAAATATTATAGTTTAATAGAGCGGTAAAGTTTAAGAGTATGAAAAGACTGTATGATTTGGGGGCTAAGCACTGGAAAGTCAACGTGTGGATAACTGGTATTTCCAAAAAGAAAACATGATAAAAGGAACTAAAAATATGTTAAAATGTGGAATACATACTTACATGATATACATTTTCAGATTGTAAGATGACTCTTATAGCAAAAACTTGCAATAAAAATTGTCAAAAAGATCCCATTTGTAACATTAACAAAAAGATAACGTATCTAAGAATATATTTACCGGGGAATGAAGAAGGTATATATGTGAATAAAACTTCAAAATGCTTCTGAGCAACACTAAAGGAAACTTAGATATATGGAGAAGCATACTTTGCTCTTGAAAAGAAGACTGAAGAAGAAAAGTATAAAATTTTCTCTAAATTAGATTATAACTTTGATGCAATCCCAATAAAATTATCAAAACTTTTCTTTTGAAACTTGACAGGCTTATTCTAATGTTTAAGAAAAGATAAACATGCACAACATTTTGGAAAAATACTGGAGGAGAAACAAGATATACAAGGATGAGTAATGCAAACTGATATTAAAATATTCTATAAAATTACAGTCATTTTAAAAGTAAACACTGATATATGAATATGTAAATGATTCCATTGTGAAGACTTTAGTTATTAATATGAATTGGGATTTGATAAATGACAGAGGTGGCAATGTACTCATTAGCTCATTGGAGGAAAGATGAATTATGCAAGAAATGATATTGGGACAACTGGTAGGCAGATAACTTTAAGTCCTGGGAAAATATTTGGAACTGTTATCATAAAAAGTATTTTATTTCCTTAATAAATGAGTTACTAAATTAATAGGGCATAAGTTGACACCACATCAGAAAATAGGCAAAGAATCTGACAAAGATTTCTCAGGAATAAAAAAGTATGGAAGTCATTTAAACAAATGATAAGTTATCCACTTATAATCAGAGAAATAGAAAATTAAACTACAATGAGACTAACTAACTACTGTTAGATTGGCAAAAATCAAAATGTTTGATAACACTGTGTTGGTTAACTCATGGAAAAACAGGAGCTCTCACACATGCTGACTAGAACTATTTTTATTAAAAGAAGGAAAATTTCAGTAACGTGTTTCTGGTGTGCTCCATTTGTAGTAATTAAAAACAGAATATTTGCACAGTTACATTTGCACATTCATAAAATATCTTTTAAAGGCCACATAGGGAGGTAGCTGGATTGGTAGAAGCAAGTTACCTGTAGAAAAAAAAAAAGGTTTATCTCAGATATGGTAAAAACTCAGATGGCAGAATATAATACTGATGTCTATAGAGTTAAAAAGGGAACAGTTGATAATTCCATATATATGATTGCAAGAAATTTTAAAGTCAAGTGAAAGGAACTGATTACTGGTCTATTAATCACTATATGCTATAAGGAATTA
Organism: Trichechus manatus latirostris; assembly: GCF_000243295.1. Lineage (NCBI taxonomy): Eukaryota > Metazoa > Chordata > Mammalia > Sirenia > Trichechidae > Trichechus > Trichechus manatus. The sequence goes on from NW_004443983.1 coordinate 15,858,547, forward strand.
GAACATTCAAGTTAGTCTAAAGTAGGTCTTAAAAACCAAACTCATTGCCATCAGGTTGATTCTGACTCATAGTGACCCTATAGGATAGAGTAGAACTATACCATAGGGTTTCCACCTCCACCTGTCAGTTTGTCGTACTGTGGGGGTTTACATGTTGCTGTGATGCTGGAAGCTACGCCACCAGTATTCAGATATGAGCAGGGTCACCCATGGCGAATAGGTTTCAGCTGAGCTTCCAGACTAAGACAGACAAGGAAGAAGGACCCGGCAGTCTACTTCTGAAAAGAATTAGCCCGTGAAAACCTTATGAATAGCAGTGGAACACTGATCTAGTGCTGGAAGATGAGCCTTCAAGGTTGGAAGGCACTCAAAAGACGACTGGGAAGAGCTGCCTCCTCAAAGTAGAGTCGACCTTAATGATGTGGATGGAGTCAAGCTTTCGGGACCTTCATTTGCTGATGTGACATGACTCAAAATGAGAAGAAACAGTTGCAAACATCCACTAATAATCGGAACATGGAATGTACGAAGTATGAATCTAGGAAAATTGGAAAACGTCAAAAATGTAATGGAACACATAAGCATCGATATCCTAGGCATTAGTGATTTAAAATAGACTGGTATTCATCATTTTGAATTGGACATTCATATGGCCTACTATGCCGGGAATGACAACTTGAAGAGGAATGGCATTGCATTCATCATCAAAAAGAACATTTCAGGATATATCCTGAAGTACAATACTGTCAGTCATAGGATAATATCCATATGCCTGCAAGGAATACCGGTTAATATGACTGTTATTCAAATTTATGTACCAACCAGTAAGGCCAAAGATGAAGAAATTGAAGATTTTTACCAGCTTCTGCAGTCTAAAATTGATCAAACATGCAATTAGGATGCCTGGGTAATTACTGATGATTGGAATATGGAAGTTGGAAACAAAAAAAAAGGACTGGTAGTTGGAAAATATGACCCTGGTGATAGAAACGATGCTGGAGATCGCATGATAGAATTTTGCCAGACCAACAACTTCTTCATTGCAAATACCTTTTTTCACTAACATAACTGGCGGCTATACACATGGACCTTGCCAGATGGGACACACAGGAATCAAATTGAATACATCTGTGGAAAAAGACTATGGCAAAACAATATCATCAGTCAGAACAAGTCCAAGGGCCGACTGTGGAACAGACTGGCAATTGTTCATATGCAAGTTCAAGTTGAAATTGAAGAAAATTAGAACAAGTTCATGAGAATCAAAATACAACCTTGAGTATACCCCACATGAATTTACAGACCATCTCAGGAATAGATTTGGCCCGTCAGACACTAATGAATGAAGACCAAAAGAGTTGTGGAATGACATCAAGGACAGCATACATGAAGAATGCAAGAGGTCATTAAAAAGACAGGAAAGAAAGAAAAGACCAAAATGGATGTCAGAACAGACTCTGAAACTTGCTCTTGAACATTGGGTAGCTAAAGCAAAAGGAAGAAATGATGAAGTAAAAGAACTGAACAGAAGATCTCAAAGGGTGGCTCGAGATGACAAAGTAAAGTGTTATAATGATATGTGCAAAGACCTGGAGATAGAAAACCAAAAGGGAAGAACATGCTCAGCATTTCTCAAGCTGTAAGAACTGAAGAAAAAATTCAAGCCTTGAGTTGCAATAGTGAAGGATTCTATGGGGAAAATATTAAACAATGCAGGAAACATCAAAAGAAGATGGAAAGAATACAGAGTCATTATATCTAAAACAATTGGTCGACATTCAGACATTTCAAGAAGTAGCATATGATCAGGAACCAATGGCACTGAAGGATGAAATCCATACTGCACTGAAGGCATTGGTGAAAAACAAGTCTCCAGGAATTGATAGAATATCAACTGAGATGTTTCAACAAGCGGATGCAGCACTGAAAGTGCTCATTCATCTATGCCAGGAAATTTGGAAGACAACTACCTGGCCAATGAACTGGAAGAGATCCTTATTTATGCTTAGTCCCAAGAAAGATGATCCAACTGAATGCAGAAATTATTGACCAATATCATTAACATCACATGCAAGTAAAATTTTGCTGAAGATCATTCAAAAGTGGCTGCAGCAGTATATCGACAGGTAGCTGCCAGAAATTCACACCAGATTCAGAAGAGGATGTGGAACCAGGGATATCATTGCTGATGTCAGTTGGATCCTGTCTGAAAGCAGAGAATACCGGAAAGCTGTTTACCTGTGTTTTATTGACTATGCAAAGGCATTCGATTTTGTGGATCATAACAAATTGTGGATAACACTGCAAAGAATGAGAATTCCAGAACACTTAATTGTGCTCATGAGGAACCTGTACATAGATCAAGAGGCAGTTGTTTGAACAGAGTAAGGGGATACTGCGTGGTTTAAAGTCAGGAAAGGTGTGTGTCAGGGTTGTATCCTTTCACCATACTTATTCACTCTGTATGCTGAGCAAATAATCTGAGAAGCTGGACCATATGAAGAAGAATGGAGCATCAGACTGGAGGAAGACTCATTAACAACCTGAGTTATGCACATGACACAACTTTGCTTGCTGAAAGTGAAGAGGACTTGAAGCACTTACTGATGAAGATCAAAGACCACAGCCTTCGGTATGTATTACACCTCAACATGAAGAAAACAAAAAAAATCCTCACAACTGGACCAATAAGCAACATCATGATAAAAGGAGAAAAGATTGAAGTTGTCAAGGATTTCATTTTACTTGGATCCACAATCAACACCCATAGAAGCAGCAGTCAAGGAATAAAAAGAAATCAAATCTGCTGCAAAAGACCTCTTTAAAGTGTTGAAAAGCAAAGATGTCACCTAGAAGACTAAGGTGTGCCTCACCGAAGCCATGGTATTTTCAATCGCGTCATATGCATGTAAAACTGGACAATGAATAAGGAAGACCGAAGAATAATTGACGCCTTTGAATTGTGGTGTTGGCGAAGAATATTGAATATACCATGGACTGCCAAAAGAATGAACAAATCTGTCTTGGAAGAAGTACAGCCAGAATTCTCCTTAAAAGCAAGGATGGCGAGACTATGTCTTACATACTTTAGACATGTTGTCAGGAGGGACCAGTCCCTGGAGAAGGACATCATGCTTGGTAAAGTACAGGGTCAGCGAAAAAGAGGAAGACCCTCAATGAGACAGACTGACACAGTGGTTGCAAAAATGGGCTCAAGCATAACAACAATTGTGAGCATAGCGCAGGACTGAGCAGTGTTTTGTTCTGTAGTACGTGGGGTCACCATGAGTCAGAACTGATTCAATGGCACCTAAGAACAACAAAACATAGGGTTTCCAAGATTGTAATCTTTATTTAAGATGTGAAAGCAGCAGTGGCATCACTAGGGATGGTGTCACCCATTGTCATAACTCATATTATCATCCCCTCATGCTAATTATCACAATATTTTAGCTAAAACAACAGAAAATTGGACAAAATCAGTGACTATGAAAACATCAGCAGCAACAAAAACAACAGTGCGTGCTTGTAGCATATGCGATCGAAACCAAGTGACTTGACGTGTCATAATTGAGCAATAATGACAGCTCTGACAAGAGTGCATTAAAAGGTTCAAAAAGTAAATTAACAGAGTTTTAGCCTTTTAGGTATATTGATACAAGTAAGCTGGGCTCATGAAAATTTTTTTGTTGTTATAAGTATCTACAGGGATATTTTTATAAAAAAATAATAAATTTCTGCTGAGACACTGCACAGAAATTTTATAGACAATCATTTTGGTGTTACCCCCTCTGACAGTGTCACCCAGTGTGATCCTCACATCCCCTCCCACACGCCCCAGGAGATGCCAGTGAGAAGTTAACTGCCACATCTTTCTCCTGCAGAGCAGCTTTTGTGTTCGAATTGCCGACCTTTCAGTTAGTGGCCCAATGCTTAACCACTGCACCATTGGGGCTCCTTCTAAAATGGGTATTAGCCATGTTTAAATAGCCTGTTAACTATATTTGAGTATAACACTTTGATCATATAGATAGAACAACAAAAAAAAGATTTATCTATAAATTATTTAGATAAAGCATTTTTCTTTAATACTTGCATTAACTTTAAGTATGACTATCCCCAGCAATAGAAATGCTCAAATTTAACTGAATCCTCATCCACCTTTCTGTTATAATGAAACTAAAAAGCAAAACTGCCAACCCCATATAGTGAAAATGTACACATGGATTGTCTATATCCTTGTAAAAATCCAAAGTATTTAAAGAATAGACCACAGTTCCACCATATTTTCAGTACTTAGTTTAGCCTACTACACCTTGAAAGGTTTTGTTTTGTTTTTTTAATACAATATCCATGAGAAAAGTGCGTTAGCTTTCCAAGTGAGAAGTTGAAGCCTGGCTTATTTTTAGCCTCAACGCATTCACTTGGAGATGAAGAGTCAAAACAAAATTAATGGACTGCAGTCATAAAAAATTACCAAAAGTCTTTAATTTGACTATGGAAGAAATGAAACTTGGTTAGTTAGCTCGTGAATCATGCTGTTGTTATCCAAGTGTGAAAAGCTCATCCTAGCAATTGTAACGTCATTAGCGGTTTTCTTGGCCTTTTATTTGGTTTTCATCTTTTGGATTCTTGCTGCTCATTAAGATCTAGTTTGTATTCATTACCTGTATTTTGGTTTATAGATATATAACTGTTGGTAAAGAGACATGTGCTCAAAGTGCCCATAATTCATGCCTTTTGCTAAATAGTCAAGACGAAGTCTTTTAATGGTATTATTTCATTTTATAGTAAACAACCCAGAGCTATCTTCTTTATTCTAATAATCTTGCTATGACTTATTTTTATTCTTTGTTTTTTTTGATATTGTAATATAAGACTATTATAAAATAGTATTAATGTTTTTTATCATGTCCATTGGCAGCAATCTATAATAGTAAATTGAATACGTTGTGGTTGTTGTTAGGTGCCATTGAGGTGGTTCCAACTCGTAGTGACCCTATGTACTACAGAACGAAACACTGCCGGGTCCTGAGCCATCATCACAGTTGTTGGTATGTTTGATCCTATTGTTGCAGCCACTGTGTCAATCCACCTGGTTGAAGGTCTTCCTCTTTTTTGATGACCCTGTACTTTACCAAGCATGATGTACTTCTCCAGAGACTGGTCCCTGCTGATAATATGTTCAAATTACCGGAGATGAAATCTCACCATCCTTGCATCTAAGGAACATTCAGTCTACTTCTTCCAAGACAGATATGTTTGTTCTTCTGGCAGCCATGGTATATTCAATATTCTTCAGCAACATCATAATTCAAAGACATCAATTCTTCTTCGGTCTTTCTTATTCATTGTCCAACTTTCGCAAGCACATGAGGAGATTGAAAATACCATGGCTGGGGTCAGGCAAACTTTAGTCCTCAAAGTGACATCTTTGCTATTTAACACTTTAAAGAGGTCTTTTGCAGGAGATTTGCCCAATGCAATGCGTTGTTTGATTTCTTGACTGCTGCTTCCACAGGTGTTGATTGTGGATCCAAGTAAAATTAAATCTTAAATTGAGTATGCTTACAAGTATATCTACATATATATATAATTTAAATTATAATTTAAAATATAAATCATAATTTATAATAATAAATATATAATTTAAACAGTTTTCATGGGAATAAAATTAATGGGAATCCATACTTTTCTAAGCTGTATGAGGGATTTTAGTATTTTAACTCAGACAATTATAAGGAATTTGAAATGTGGATTTTTATGCTAATACTTGTTAAATTAATAACTAAAATTTTATTAACCCTCCATGAAGATTAATATGTGTGACCAGTATGTTGAACAAACAGGACTCATGGCATTCATTTTTTAACTGAGGGAAAAACTTCCCTTACTTCTTTATCAAAGCTCTACAGGTTTCCCATGGATTTTCCACTTATGCTTAGCTAGTAAATAGTTTTTCAGTTACTTGAGTTTGAAAACATACACTCAACTCACCAAATGACATTTGACACCCACAATAACAATAAAAAATTCAAACTTGATTTTGCAAAAATCTAAATTTGCCCTCCACCTCTCTCACCCATTTCGATTTGGAAACCCTCCATTGAGAAAAAGGAACCACAATTGGCCTGTGTTATCTACTCTTTACCTGTTCACTTTCTTTCTCATTCCTTCAGATGTCTTTTCTCCATGTTTCTCTTGACGGGTAGGGAAAAGAGGGGAGGGGAGGAAAATGGAAATAATGAAAAGAGAGTGGAGAGAGGATGGAAATAACAGCGTGGCAGCCCTCTTCAGTGTTACTATCACTTACAGGATACTCTCCCTCCATAGACTCTTCAGAGGTTCCCTTCTGGATCCCTCACTCCTCTCGTTCTTTTGACATGGGCTGATATATTCCTCCACAGTTCTTTGTCACTTCAACCTCTAGGGATCCACTGTACTACTCCATCTTCTTTCTGCTGAGATTTTAATTCCTCTTTGTAGGTCTATTTTATAGGACTAACAAGGATAAACCCCGTGCCAGGTTTCTGCAGAGTGGCACGCATCTGGTGCATGAGAAACTTGCTTTTATTTCTTGTACTGGCTAATTTTGGAATTGTAAAACTTTAAAGTAGCAGCACTCTGTTCCACTAAGCCTCATCTTGCCTTCATATTATCTTAGTAAAAATAAGATCACAGGCCACAGTGAATTTTTTACATATAGGAAGCAAACCCAATACTCTGCATCTTCCAATTTCAGGGAACATACTGAATAGCTCCTTTGAACTCCTGACTAGATCTGTGGTTAAAGGTTGTCTTCTGGTGTTTGTTCAGGTCCTTTTGAGAAATAAATGCCAAGATGGTGTTTTTAGGTGAAATTATGAGAGAGAAATGGGGAGAGAGCTGGAAATCTGGGTGAGCCTTCAGACTTTGATGCCAATCTGACGTTGACTGAACAAGAGAGGAAGAGAAGAGAATAGAATAAGCTGCTGTGTAGTCCAACAAAGGTCACAGTTGGAAGAGAGAATCCTGTGTCTCCTAGAAGTATCTCCTAGATAGGAGTACCCCTGCCCCATTCAGTCTGTCTGGGAGCAGCCTATGGGAGGTGAGGTCTTCATGCAAACTACAGTGCAGCAGCTGGGATTCATGGCCATCTACACTTTCTATAGTTGGAGGTCTGCAAAGCACACTTTCGTGGCCACCACAACTCATTGCCCCAAAATGTGAAGGTATAGACTCAACGTGGAAAGAGCTTTCTCAGAATAAATCTCTTCACTAGCATTCCCCACAACATCCTCTCTCCTTATCCATACTCTTACTCTTCATATTTTCAAAGTGAGTAAAAAGGATTCAAGAATCACAGAACAGGTTTTTTCTCTTTCCTTGGAAAATGTATATATGATTATTTGGTCTTAACATTTCATATCAGTTTTATGTGGAGGTCTCCACTTGACACTTTAATTTTAAAATACAGTAGTACGTCTATCCTTGAATCTACTAAAAAATATAGAACTGAAGATTGGTCAGTTTTGTTTTTTTTAATATTGAATCTAATAATAAAATAATTGCTATTAAAACAGTTATATAGGAACACACATCAGGGTGTTTAGAGAAGATATTACGGCATTTCATATACCTGTTAATTAAATTATATTAATTATTATGACTTATGAGGGCATTACACAAATTTGTTTTTTTTTATATCATAGATCATTTATTTCAATTGGGATTATAAAGGCAGACACAGTACTGGAATAATAGTTTTACATTTTTATCTATCCATTCCTTCTTCAAATATGAGAATTTGTAATAAGCCTTTTTCTCATTGCCTTTCCTGCTCTCACCTATGAAACATATTGATTTATACACAGTTTTACAATGCAAATATATTCTATTCTGAAAGTCGTAGATGAGAAAGCAAATGAAAATAACTTACTTTAAATGTTAAGAGGCTAATGCTTAACACATGAGCTTTTTGTAATCTAAACTGAAATAAATTATTGGGTGACAGACTATTTTGCAAAATATTCCAATTTTGTTAATTTTCGAAACCTAGCCAAGGTTAGAGGAAATTGACGGAAAGAAAATAAAACCAAAGAATGTATTATTTTTGAACCCTGTCATCTTAATATCTAGGGAGACTTAATACCTCATTACAAAGTTATTGATTTGGGTGCACAGGGTGCACAGAGGACAGAAATTGTATATTATCCAAGGTAAGGGTGTGTTTTGAACTGAATCTGTAGTTAGGCTAAGGAGGTTTATTTGAGTGCATAGAACATGAAACAACTTCCTAAATTACTGAACGATTTCTAATATTTCCAAAGTAGAAAACATGACATTTTCCAGCATTAAACTTTACATACTGGTTGAAGTCAAATTTAATAGAGTGTTACTGGATTATTTCTAAATTCTCTTCTGAAAATAGTTTCTGGTCAAACAAATCAGCACAACTCGGTACCTCATCCAAATAACTGAAAGCTTAGGGACTTATCTGGTTGACTTTCTTTATTTCTTGGGACAATTCTATAAGTATGCTTGTAAAAACAGACTTACAAGTCAAATCTGTAGTATTGATATTTGGCAGAGCTCAATTTCAAGGTGGTTCCAAAAAATTAAATGAAAGACCTTCTTCTCTATAAAGTGAAATATGAATAACAGAAAAACCCAGTTGCAAAAAGAAGCAAAAAATAACATGAAAAAGACTTCAATTTTTCATTTGTATCGGGAGATAATCTCAGAAATGAAAAATGAAGGCAAAAAAGGGGTTTCTGTTTCTGAGTAGGACAGAGTAGTTTGCTGTAGACTAAGTTTATACCAAGAACAAGTAGGGAAACTCTAGTAAAAAAAAAATTAAAAATCATGTATTTAAAAGAATCAGAAAGCTGCTGAGGCAACAAGAGCTACAAGGTCAATGGGAGAATGGAGGACAGGCAAGGCGACTTTCTGCATTTTTCTGAAGTCATTTGCTGATTCTAGATACAGAGCATTAGTTAGAGAGTACAGGCTTTGCCTAGACAGACGGCAACTTCTGGAGGATAGAGATACCAATAGAGCTTTGGGGAACATATAGTGATGGAGATATGAAAGGACAAGATCTCAGTGAGAAAGAATCATGGAGAACTAAACCTGATACACAGCTGGATTTCCCCTGAAATTATTGGCCCATTTCTGAAGCTGCTCAATGCTCAACTGTAATTTTATATTGCTATAGGAATTGTTCACTCTGTCCTTTGCAAGCCAGACAGAGTAGTGCCTGATTACCATAATCCAGTCAGGGACTGAAATAAGTTGAGGCTGGGTAGTAATTTTCAAAAGATTCTGTTACCTCTGGTTCACACTCATTCCTGTTGTTGAAACTTCTGTAATTTTAACTGAAATCTTGGTCTATTCATCAGGCATACTCCCTCTGACAATTTTAAGGATAACACAAGGAGACAGCAGAAAACTCTGCTCTCCTATTCAAAACTTTCTGCTTAGCTTTTAGCCTAAATTGAAATTTTCATACCAACCGCTAATACAAAGATGAAGAAATTGAAGATTTTTACCAGCGTCTGCAGTCTGAAATTGATTAAACATGCAATCAAAATGCATTGATAATTGCTGGTGATTGGAATGAGAAAGTCAGAAACAAATAAGGACTGGTGGTTGGAAAATATGGCTTTGGTGATAGGAATGACACTGGAGATTGCATGATAGAATTTTGCAAGACCAACGACTTCTTCATTGCAAATATCTTTTTAAGTAACATAAATGATAGCAATACACGTGGACATCACTGGTTGGAAAACACAGGAATCAAATCAACTACATCTGTGGAAAGAGACGATGGAGAAATTCAAAATCATCAGTCAGAACACGGCCAGGGGCAGACTGCGAAACAGACCATCAATTGCTCACATGCAAGTTCAAGATGAAGCTGAAGAAAGTTAGAGTAAGTCCATGAGAGACAAAACATGGCCTTGAGTATATTCCACCTGAGTTTAGAGACCATCTCAAGAATAGATTTGATGCACTGAACATTAATGACAGAAGACTACAAGAGTTATGGAATGATATCAAGGGCAACATACATGAAGAAATAAAAAGGCCATTAAAAAGACAGGAAAGAAAGAAAAGACCAAAATGGATGTCAGAAGAGACTCTGAAACTTGACCTTAACATGAGTAACTAAAGCGAATGGAAGAAGTGATGAAGTAAAAGAGCTGAACAGAAGATTTCAAAGGGCAGCCTGAGAAAACAAAACAAAACAAAAAAAAGTATTATAATGAAATGTGCAAACACCTGGATTTAGAAAACCAAAAGAGAAGAACAAGCTTGAAATTTATCAAGTTGAAAGACCTGAAGAAAAAATGCAAGCCAGGAGTTGCAATATTGAAGGATTCAACAGGGAAAATATTGAAAAACGCAGTATACTTCCAAAGAAGCTGGAAGGGATACACAGAGTCACTGTACCGAAAAGAATTGGTCAACATTCAACCATTTCAGGAGGTAGTATATGATCAAGAAAGGATGGTATTGAACAAAGATGTCTAAGACACACTGAAGAGAATGGAGAAAAATCAGGATCCAGGAATTGACAGAGTACAAATTGAGATGTTTCAACAAACAGAATCACAGCTGGAGGTGCTCACTCGTCTATGTCAAGAAATTTGGAAGACAGTTACCTGGCCAACCAAGTGACAGAGATCCATATTTGTACTTATTCCAAAGAAATATGATCCAACCTAATGAGGGAATTATCAAACAAGTGTGGATGATCATTAATAACACACACAAGTAAAATTTTGCTGAACATCATTTAAAGTAGTTGCAGCAGTACATCAACAGGGAACTGCTAGAAGTTCAAGCCCATTTCAGAAGAAAACGTGGAGTGAGGAATATCATTACTGATGTCAGATGGATCTTGGCTGAAAGCAGAGAATACAAGAAAGATGTTTGCCTGTGCTTTATTGATTATGCTAAGGCATTAGACTGTATGGATCATAACAAATTATGGATAATTTTGTGAAGATTGGGAATTCTAGAACACTTAATTGTGCTCATGAGGAACATGTACATAGACCAAAAAGCAGTTATTCAAACAGAACAAGGGGATGCTGCATGGTTTAAAGTCAGGAAAGATGTGTGTTAGGGTTGTATCCTTTCACCATACTTATTCAATCTGTATGCTGAGAAAAGAACCTGAGAAGCTGGACTATATGAAAAAGAATGAGGCATCAAGATTGAAGGAAGATTCATTAACAACTTGTGAAATGCAGATGATACAACTTTGCTCGCTGAAAGTGAAGAGGACTTCAAGCAGTTACTAATGAAGATCAAAGTCTACAGCTTTCAGTATGGATTTCACCTCAACATGAAGAAAACAAAAATCCTCACAACTGGACCAACAGCAACATCATAATAAATGGAGAAGATAATGAAATTTTCAAGTGTTTCATTTTACTTGGACCCACAATCAACACCCATGGATATCAAGCAATCAAATGATGCATTGCATTGGGAGAATTTGCTGCAAAAGACCTCTTTAAAGTGTTAAAAAGCAAAGATGTCACTTTAAAGACTAAGATGCACCTGACCCAAGTCATGGTATTTTCAATCGACTTATATGCATGTGAAAGCTGGACAATGAATAAGGAGAAGCAAAGAAGAATTGACGTCTTAAATTATGGTGTTGGCGAAGAATATTGAATATACCATGGACTGCCAGAAGAATGAACAAATCTGTTTTGGAAGAAGTACAGCTAGAATGCTACGTAGAAGTGAGAATGGCAAAACTTTGTCTCATGTATTCTGGACATGTTATTAGGAGAGATTAGTTCCTTGAGAAGGGCATCATGCTTGGTAAAGTTGAAGGTCAGTGAAAAACAGAAAGATCCTCAAGGAGATGAAGTGACACAGTGGCTGCAACATTGGACTCAAACATAGCAATGATTGAGAGGATGATGCAGGACCAGGCAGTCTTTTGTTCTTTTTAAGTAGGGTGCCCATGAGTCAGAAGTGACTCGATGACACCTAACAACAACAACATGAATCTAGAAAAATTGACAGTAGTCAAAAATGAAATGGAATGCATAAAGATTGATATCCTGGGCATTAGTGAGCTGAAATGGACTGATACAGGCCATTTTGAATCAGACTGTCATATGATCTACTGTGCCAGGAATGACAAATTAAAGGCGAATGGCATCACATTCATAGTCCAAAAGAACACTTCAAGATCTATCCTGAAATACAACACTGTCAGTGATAGGATGATATCCATACATCTACAAGGAAGACGAGTTAAAATATGACTATTTTTCAAATTTGCACACCAGCCACTAATACAAAGATGAAGAAATAGAAGATTTTTACCAACTTCTGCAGTCTGGAATTGATCAAACATGCAATCAAGATGCATTGATTATTACTGGTGACTGAAATGTGAAAGTTGAGAACAAGGAAGAAGGATCAGTAGTAGAAAAATATATCCTTGGTGATAGAAACAACACCAGAGATCACGTGATAGAATTTTGAAAGACAGATGAATTCTTCATATCAAATTCTTTTTTCCAGCAATATAAACCATGACAGTACACATAGTCCTTTCCAGATGGAATACACGGGAATCAAATCAACTACATTTGTAGAAAGAAACGATAAAGGAACTCAATATCATCAGCCAGAAAATGGCCAAGGGCCAACTCAGAACAGACCATTAACTGCTCATATACAAGTTCAAGCTGAAGATGAAGAAAATTAGAGCATGTCCGCGAGAGCCAAAATACAATCTTTAGTATATCCCACCTGAATTTAGAGACCATCTCAAGAATAGATTTGACTCATTTAACACTAATGACCGAAGACCAGAAGAGTTGCGGAATGACATCAATGACATCATACATGAAGAAATCAAAAGGTCATTAAAAAAGACAGGAAAGAAAGACAAGACTGAAATAGATGTCAGAAGAGACCCTGAAACTTGCTCTTGCACATAGAGTTGCTAAAGGAAATGCAAAAATGAAGTAAAACAGCTGAACAAAGGGTGACCCAAAAAGGCAAAGTAAAGACCGGATTTACTGGTCTGACAGAGACTGGAGGAGTCCCCAAAACTATCTCCCTGGATGCTCTGCTAACCCAGAACTGAAACCATTCTTGAAACTCACTTTTCATACAAAGATTAGACAGGCCTATAAAACAAAAAATAACACACGTGATAAACGTGCTTATTTCAATCAAATATATGAGACCAAATGAGAAGCTCTTGTCCAAAAGCAAGACGAGAAGTCAGGAAGGGACAGGAACTGGACGAATGGACACAGGGAACCCAGGGTGGAAAGGGATAGTGTGCTGTCACATTTTGGGAATTGCAATTATTGTCAAAAAACAAGATGCGTATAAATTTTTGAAGGAGAAATTAACTTGAGCTGTAAACTTTCACCTAAAGCACAACAACAACAACAACAACAAAGAAGACAAAGTGAAGTATTATAGTGAAATGGCAAAGACCTGGAGTTGGAAAACCAAAAAAGAAGAAGACGCTTAGCATTTCTAAAGCTGAAAGAACTGAAGAAAAAATTCGAACTACAATATTAAGGATTCTATGGGCAAAATATTGAACTACACCAGAAGCATCAAAAGAAGATGGAAAGACTACACAGAGTCATTGTACAGAAAGAATTGGTCAACTTGCAACATTTCAGGAGACAGCATATGATCAAGAACCAATGGTATGAAGGAAAAAGTCCAAGCTGAACTGAAGGCTTTAGAGAAAAACTAGGCTCCATGAATTGACAGAATATCAATTGAGATGTTTCTACAAACAAATGCAACTCTGGAAGAGCTCACTTGTCTATGCTGAGAAATTTGGAAGACAGCTACCTGGCCAACCTACTGGAAGAGATCCATATTTGTGCCCATTCCAAGGAAAGATGATCCAACAGAATATGGAAATTATTTACCAATATCATTAGTATCACATGCAAGTAAAATTGTGCTGAAGATCATTAAAAAATGGTTGCAGCAGTACATCGACAGGGAGCTGCCAGAAATTCAAGCAGGATTCAGAAGAGGACAAGGAACAAGGGACATCATTGCTGATGTCACATGGATCATGATTGAAAGCAGAGAATACCAGAAAGATGTTTATCTGTGTTTTATTGACTAAATAAAGGCATTTGACTGTGTGGATCATAATAAATTATGAATAACATTCTGAAAAATGGGAATTCTAGAACACTTAATTGTGCTCATGAGGAACCTATACATAGACCAAGAGGCAGTTGTTTGAACAGAACAAGAGAATACTGCATGGTTTAAAATTAGGAAAGGCGTGCATTAGGATTATATATCCTGTCACCATACTTAGTCAATCTGTATGCTGAGCAAAGAATCTGAGAAGCTGGACTATATGAAGACGAATGAGGCATCAAGATTGGAGGAAGATTCATTAATAACTTGTGATATGCAGATGATACAACTTTGCTTGCTGAAAATGAAGAGGACTTGAAGCACTTACTGATGAAGATCAAAGTCTACAGCCTTCAGTATGGATTTCACCTCAACATGAAGAAAACAAAAATCCTCACAACTGGACCAATAGCAACATCATGATAAATGGAGAAAATATTGAAATTTTCAAGTATTTCATTTTACTTGGATCCACAATCAACACCCATGGATGCAGCAGTCAAGCAATCAAACAACGTATTGCATTGGGAAAATCTGCTGCAAAAGACCTCTTTAAAGTGTTAAAAATGAAAAATGTCCTTTTGATGACTGTGATGTGCAAGACCCAAGTCATGGTATTTTCAATCACCTTATATGCATGCAGAAGCCAGGTAATGAATAAGGAAGACAGAAGAAGAATTGATGCCTTTGAATTACAATGTTGGAAAAGAATATTGAGTATGACATGGACTGCCTGAAGAAGAAACAGATCTGTCTTGGAAAAATTAACAGCCAGAATGCTCTTTAGAAGCGAGGATGGTGAGACTTCTTCTCATGTACTTTGGACATGTTATCAGGAGGAAATAGTTGGAGAAGGACACCATGCTTAGTAAAGTAGAGGGTTAGTGAAAAAGAGGAAAACCCTCAATGAGATCCATTGGCTATATCGATGTGCTCAAATATAGCTATGATTTTAAAAATGGCTCAGGACCGGGCAGTGTTTCATTCTACTGTAATTAAAGTTGCTATGAGTCAGAACAGACTCAATGGCACCTATCAACAACAGCAACAGTAACATCATATTTAAAACTCCTGAAAACCAAAGACATAGAGAAAATCTTTACAGCATAGCCAAGGAGGGCAAATACATTACTTTGAAAGGGCAAATACATTACTTAGAAAGAAACAAAAAAATAACAACTAATCTCCCAAAATAATCAGTGAAAATTAGGAGACAATGGACATACTGCAAGAAAATGGTGATCAATCAACTTTTCTCTACCAGCAAAAATATTCTTAAAAATAATGATGCGTTAAATATATTTTCAGACAAACAAGCAAAGTAACCCCAGAATTTATTGCCAGAAAACTTGCAGTAAAAAAAAAAAAAAAGGCAGGAATTCTTTAGGCAGAATGAAAATAATCCCAAGATATATTAGTATAGGAAGGAATGATCAGCAAAGAAGAAATTTATGTAGAAGAATATTGACTAGCAAGGCAATAATAATAACAATAACAGTAATAATGTCTTATGTTTTTGTAAGTATATATGTAGTTAAAATGCACAAAAACTAATGTAATAGGCAAGAGAGTATAAACGGAATTAGTGTTCCATGTCTCTAGCATTATAGAGGAAATGCTACAAATAAGAATTTGTATTAGATTGTAATGATTCAAGAATGTATAGTATAATGTACAATAACCATAAAAGACTAGAAAGAGAAGCTATAATAACAAGTTGACAGAGGGAAAATGAAATAGTAAAACCAGCAACAATAACAACCAAAAATAGATTAATCCAAAGGATAGAAAGAAAAGAGAGAATGAGACTGTAAAGCAGGTTGGTCAAATCGAAAACATAATAACATGCTAGATAAGAAGCCAGATATCTGTAATTACATTTAATATAAATGAACCCAATATTTCAAGTAAAAAAATAAAGATTGTTAGACTAGATTTAAAAAACAAAACACAACAAACTCGACTAGATATTGCTTCCAAGAGAATCATCTTAATATAAGAATGTACCCATTGCCGTTGAGTTGATTCTAACTCATAGCCACCCTATAGGACAGAGTAGAACTGCCCATAGGGTTTCCAACGAGCACCTGGTAGATTCGAACTGCTAACCTTTTGGTTAGCAGCCATAGCTCTTAACCACTATGCCACCGGGGTTTTCATATAAGAATATAGAGAGGTTGAAATTCAAAGGATGGAATAAAGATATATTGTGAAAACACAAAGCAAAAGAAAACATATGGGGCTATATTAATGCCACACGGTGATTTTAAGGCAAGGGCATTACTAGACATAAAGAGTGACATTTCATAATAGTGAAAGGACATATCAATGGGAAAATATAATTCAAATTTTTATGAAGTTCCCATTCGGGAAACTTCAAAAGCTGATAATACCTGCAGCTGAAACAAATTAGTAAGAATATAGAAAATTTCAACAACATAATTTACAAATCTTACCTAATTATCATAAAGTGAACCCTACATTCAACATAGTGAACATTTAAAAAATTTCAGGTTTACCTGGAACATTTTTCAAAATAATAGAAGATATCTGTCAAATAAAAATGAACCGTCTTTCCAAGGAAGTGTTTCATGTTCAAAGTACCTGGTACCCTAACAGAATTCCAACCTGGGCTAGGAAAATGAGCAAAATCCCATAGCGCTTTTCTGTTCTATGAGATAATATTGTTCATGCAGTTAAAGAAGACTGTAACCTTAATGACAAATGTCTCATGGGCTGTTATTTTTGTCAGGAAGATCAATGTTATTGTTTTTATTTAAAAAAAAAATGCTATCTGCACAGATGTAAGTTACAAAAATATGTTTTCTTTCTAACTTTAAAAGTTTACTTTCGAATCTTTATATCACTGGCTTCTTGTTTCAGTTGTGCGGATGTAATTTCTATTACCACAACAGAAATGCTTCTTATGTTGACACTAGGATTAATGTGCCTATTAGGCAGCTAGCCTAACTTGCCACTAATAATACCAAGGTCAGGAGTCTACTATTCATTGGCCAATGAACATTGCATCATGCTATGCCTATCAGAAGCCTCTATTATTGGCTGAGTGTTTAAAAAAAAAAATGTGTGGCTAAAATGGGAACTAAAATGTAGATGGTTCAGCAGAACTGGGAAAAAAAAAAAAAAAAGAACTGCCCAGAGTGTGTGCCCTTTGAATCAATAGCATTATCTTTGTTTAATAAGCAAAGCCCCCTGATTTATCAGAAAAGACTCAGATTCATCCCTCATTAAGGAAAGACTGTGCTGCAAGCTTGTTTACTTGGAAAACCAAATTGGAGGAAATGTTGCTAGATTGTACTTGTATGTGGCCCGATAATTTGCAGTGAGCACAGTATGTTTGTAGTTTTGACAAAACCAGGAATTATTTCATATGAAGTAAGTTATATAAACATGAACCTGTCTCGATTTTAAGAAAATACATAACTACTTGTTCTTAAAATAATCATGGGCAAAGTATGGTGTTAATACAAGAATGGGCTAAAATAGAGCTAAAAGGCTCCTGTATCATTACTTTTGGGCTTTGCAGGGGCAAAAGGATTATCAAGGAAGAGCGATGTACTGCATTAAAATATAATCTTACACAAAGTTTTAAGAAACTAGTAAAATGAAAAATTCAGACATGTTAGGCTGAAAGAAGGTATATTTTGTATGTAAGGCTAATAACTAGCCACAATGTGTAGTTCATGCATTGTTCAGAGAATTAATTTCACAGATTTGTCCCCGGAAACAATGGATTTAAGTAAGAACTCATTTGAATCTGCTGCTTTCTAGTTCATAAGTATCTTTGGCTAATGCACAGAAATGTGGGTAAGACTTGACATTTTAATTTTTAATTAATTATGCCACTAAGTTTCTCTCCTGAATGTACTATAGAAAAAGAAAGTGCTTCTTTGACTAAAATGTCATTATTTTTCACAAACTATACCAAGGGCCAACTTAATGGGTTAGAGTTTCACAAACAATTAGACTAAATTATAAAATGTCAAAATAAATGAACCAGCATGCCCTTTGATGTATTTTCTTTATTTAAAACATTCGTAATTTGCATATAGGCCAAATTGCCAAATTGGCAACATTCAGCTGTTCTTTCTAGCATTCATGTGAATCATCTTGTTTTATCCATTTAGGTGCTGTTTCCAATTTATAAAGCTGCTGTTATTAAGGTAAGATCATGGTAGTTTTTCTTCTGCTGGAGAAAATTTATATTACCCAAATAATTTATTGCTTCATAGTAAAAACTGTATTTCCTATGCAACATGATTTGAGCAGTATTGTCACACCTTTACCTAACCAAAATCGATTCTCTCCCTGGCCTAGAATTTTCTCCATGGGTCACTAATAATTTAATTGCCTACATGTATATGTGGAAGTCCATTCTCTGAATTATGCATTCGAAATAAGTTTGTTACCACCTACCCTTTCTTTATTTTCTTTTTATATTTAGACTTAGAAACAGCATCTCAATCATTTGCAGTCTTTCAATGACCAGCTTCTCACTGACTCCAATTCATTCTTTTTCATTCAGCCTTCAAGCCACTGATACCTAATTTACGACCTCATCAGCAAATAATCAGTGATTTTGCTAAATTTACTAATGTCCTTCTTTATCAGTCACCTCTTGATTCTTCACACACAAACTCTCAGTGGCATACGACAATATTCATTTGTTTCACACACGTCTATACGTTGGCTGGGTAGCTCTGCGGCTCTTGGCTGGGCGGAGAGAGCAGTTCTAAGTGCAGGTTGAGCCCAAGTCTGTTCCATGATTGTCTTATTTAGTTAGACCAGAGACCTGGTAAGAACACATTCTCTCATGGTGATGGCAGAAGTGCAGGAGGTCAAGTGCACTTCTGGGTTTAAAACTGGTGACTCTCATTTCTGTCAATATTCAATTGGTTAAATGGCTTGGGAACTACCCTCTGTATCAGTCAAGGTTCTTCAGAGAAACAAAACAAATAGGATATAATACATAAAGAGATTTATACTAAGGAATTGACTCCTGTGACTGTGGAAACTGAAAAGCCTGTAATCTGTATGAGAGCCTGGCAGGCTGGAAACTCAGGGAGGATTACTATGTTATAGTCTTGAGGTCTTCTCTATGAAATTTCAGTTTTTCATCTTAAGGCCTTCAACTAATTGGATGAAGCCCATCTACATCATCAGTTTACTTAAAGTCAACAGATTGTAAATGTTAATCACATCTACAAAAGATCTTCACAACAACATCTAGCTGTGTTTGGCCAAACAACTGAGCATCATAGCCTAACCCAGTTGACACATAAAATTAAACATCACACTGTGTTTTGTGTTAATAGCTTCCAACCATCATAGCCTAACCCAGCTGACACATAAAATTAAACATAACACTGTCTTTTGTGTTAATAGCTTCCAACTTAAAAAGCAAGGAGCATCAATTCAAGGAAGTGTAAAAAGTTGGGACCACACAGTCTGATACAAAAGGATGATTTCTTCTAAGATGTCTTCCTGCTTCTATGCACTCCTTGGTACTCACTGGCTTCCTAGTCTCTATTCTGTCCTGCTTTTTCTCCTTTTTGTCATTTTTTTCATCTTGCTTTGCAAGTGTGGGTATTTCATAAGATTCCCTTCTCAAATACTTTTATTTCTTTCACTTCTCTTCTATGCATTTTTCCTCTCCTGTGTGATCTCAACTATTTGTATGATGTCTATTATCATTTATATTCTGAAAACATTTAATTTAAAAATTTTAGCCCTCACCTCTCATTTGAGCTTCAGACTCAATCTTCTGAGTCTGAACAAGACTTATCAACATAAAAGGACATCAAGAACTCCAAACTCAGAATAGCCACAACAAAATTTTGTCAGACATTCCAAGTACTTTTATTACTTTTGTTATTTAAATTATTTAATTGCATCATCTTATATCTACACATTCAATCTTGAATTCTGAGAAAAAACTTTGCAACTTTCCCTTCCAAATCTTCCAAATTTAACCGGTTGTTAAATCCTGTTGAGTCTACCAAATCTCTTTCCTAATACTTCCTCAATCCTTACTCTAACTCATTTGACAAATTTTAGTATATCAGTTGTGATCAAGGTATTGTGTTAAGCCATGTTAAATGCCCAGGAAGAGCTTAATCTCATATAGGATATAAATATTAAGATATTGATAAAGTACTAAATAATGTCCAGAGTAAAAAGAGATCGATTTTAGCAGGGTGAAACAGGGACAACATAATGTTCTAACTAGATTTGAGTTATGTTTTAAAAGGTGGGTAGGGTTTATATATATAAAGGATACAAGATAGAAGGGAAGAGGCTCTTTCAAGATAGAAAAAATTAATAAGTATAATTTCAAGAGAAAATTAGACCATTTTGAAACGAAATCCCAGGAAGGTTAAATGTACACAACTTTTGTCTTTCCTCCCCTTGTATGGTTCCAATTATTAAAGTGAGGAAGGTAGATATTTCCTATCCATTCACCCTGAGAGTGACTGCACAGTTTACACTGGAATTGTGTCAGTGCTCAGTGGTGGTAGTGTCAATGGTGAGGAGCTTTTAGTAGTGGTGACACAATTGTGTGTAAACTATAGAAATGCACATCTCATGGTATGACGTTCCTGTGTTGTTGGCTTTCACTTTGGTTCTTACCAATTTTCTGTGCTAGCTTTCAAACTTCCCAGTGGTTTTATGATCTCCCCAACATGCACCTAATGTATCATTTTTCTGTTTACATTAATCAGTAATAATAACAAGGGACCTATTATTGGTCAGATTCCCCAGAAACACACCTTGAGATGAGGATTTCTGTGGTAGTGGTTTATTAAGAAGTGGCTCTCATGATTAAGGAATGTCACAAGGAGGATAGGTAAAAGGTAGAGTAAGCAAGGACAAAATTCCAGGCCAAGTTTTATGGAGGATAACTTTGACCTGTTTCCAGAGGGGAACTCCAGAATGTAAGTTAAACTTTAAAGGTTGCCCTCTTCAAGGTAATGGTGCTGGGCTTCATACTTCTGTTCAAGTCAGTGACTGAGGAAGATCCTCCCCAGGAATCTGTAAACCCCAAGGACTTCTAGCTCTTTGCTTATTTTGGCAAAACAGATCCACTAGTCCAATGGCAGTCTTCCAAGGAGAGTACAGGTGTTAAAAAAACAAACAAACAAACAAACAAACAAACCCATTGCTGTCGAGTTGATTACGACTCACAGAGATGCTATAGGACAGAGTAGAACTGCCCCAAAGAGTTTCCAAGAAGTGGCTGGTGGATTCGAACTACTGACCTTTTGGTTAGCAGCTGAGCTTTTAAACCACTGTGCCACCAGGACTCCACTTA
Source organism: Trichechus manatus latirostris (assembly GCF_000243295.1). Lineage (NCBI taxonomy): Eukaryota > Metazoa > Chordata > Mammalia > Sirenia > Trichechidae > Trichechus > Trichechus manatus. The sequence goes on from NW_004443983.1 coordinate 15,880,034, forward strand.
TAGGTGTAGGCTATAAGGAAAAACACAGAGATCCCAGGGAAACATGGGAGGGACCCATAGAAATGATAAGAGAGAGAGTTTCCAGACGAGGCACTGACAGGTTTGCTACAGACTATAATTGGTCTTTTTTTTTTTCTGTTGAGGTTTCAAATAATATATTTTCTTGGAAAATTAAGTGAATCTTCAACTTGTCGTCTGTTCTATTTGGGGGTGTAGGCAGAGAAAATGCTGTTCATATTCATTGACTACTGCAATAAAGCTAGTCACACAAATTTTTTTGGTTTCCCAGTGCATATAAAAATTATGTTTACACTATAGTCTATCAAATGTGCAATAACATTATGTCTAAAAAAAATGTACATCCCTTAATTAAAAAAATACTTTATAGCTAAAAAATGCTAACTATCGTCTGAGCCTTCAGCAACTAGTAATCTTTTTGCTGGTGGAGGGTCTTGCCTCGATGTTGATGGTTGCTGACCAATACGAGTGGTGGTTGCTGAAGGTTGGAGTAACTGTGGCAATTTCTTAAAACAAGACAACAATGAAGTTTGTTTGCCTTGTTGATTGACTCTTCCTTTCATGAAAGATTTCTCTGTAGCATGTTATGCTGTTTGATAACCTTTTACTCACAGTAGAATTTCTTTCAAAATTGGAGTCAGTCTTCTCAAACCCTGCTGCTGCTTTATCAACTAAGTTTATGTAATATTCCAAATCCTTTGTTGTCATGTCAATAATGTTCACAGAATTTTCACCAGGAATAGATTCCATGTCAAGAAACCGCTGTTTTTGCTCATTCATAAGAAGCAATTCCTCATCTATTAAAGTTTTATTGTGAGATTGTAGCAATTCAGTCACATCTTCAGGTTCAACTTCTAATTCTAGTTCTCTTACTATTTCCACCACATCTGCAGTTACTTCTTTCACTGAAGTCTTGAACCCCTCAAAGTCATCCAAGAGGGTTGGAATCAACTTCTTCCAAATTCCTGCTAATGTTGATATTTTGACCTCCTCCCATGAATCACAAATGTTCTTAATGGCATCTAGAATGGTGAACCCTTTCCAGAAGGTTTTCAATTTACTTTGCCCAGATCCATCAGAGGAATTACTATCTCTGGCAGCGATAGCCTTATGAAATGCATTTGTTAAATAATAAAACTTGAAAGTAGAAATTACTCCTTGATCCATGGGCTGCAGAATGGATGTTGTGTTAGCAGGTATGAAAGAACATCTCTTTGTACATCTCCATCAGAACTCTTGAGTGACCAGGTACAATGTCAATGTGCAGTAATATTTTGAAAGGCATCTTTTTTTCTGAGCAGTAGGTCTCAACAGTGGGCTTAAAATATTCAGGAAACCATGTTGTAAACAGATATGCTGTCATCCAGGCTTTGTTCTTTGATTTATAGAGCACAGACAGAATACATACAGCATAATTCTTAAGGGTCCTTGGCTTCAACTAAATGTCACCAGCTGCATCAACCCCAACAAGAGAGTTAGCCTGTCCTTTGAAGCTTTGAAGCCAGGCATTGACTTCTTCTCTGTAGCTTTGTAAGTCCTAGATGGTATCTTCTTCCAATATAAAGCTGCTTTGTCTACTTTGAAAATTTGTTCTTCAGTGTAGCCACCTTCATCAATTATCTTAGCTAGATCTTCTGGATAACTTGCTGTAGCTTCTACAACAGCACTTGCTACTTCACCTTGCATTTTTATGTTACAGAGACAACTTCTTTCCTTAAACCTCATGAACCAACCTCTGCCAGCTTCGAACTTTTCTTCTGCAGCTTCCTCACCTCTCTCAGCTTTCATAAAATTGAAGAGAGTTAGGGTCTTGCTCTGGATTAGGCTTTGGCTTAAGGGAATGTTGTTTCTGATTTGATCTTCTAGCCAGACCACTAAAACTTTCTCCATATTAGCAATAAGGCTGTTTCGATTTCTTATCATTCATGTGTTCACTGGAGTAGCACTTTTAATTTCCCTCAAGAACTTTTCCTTTCCATTCATAACTTGGCTAACTGGCACAAGAGGCCTAGATTTCAGCCTACATTGGCCTCCGACATGTCTTACTAACTAAGCTTAATCATTTCTAGCTTTGATTTAAAGTGAGAGACATGTGACTCTTCCTTTCACTTGAACACTTAGAGGTCATTGTAGGGTTATTAAGTGGCCTAATTTCTATATTGTCTTTTCTGAGGGAAAAGGGAGGCCTGAGGAGAGGGATAGAGATAGGGAAACAGCCAGTTGGTGGAGCAGTCAGAACACACACAACATTAATTTTGGTGTCTTATATGGGAGTGGTTTGTGGTGCCCCAAAACAATTACAATAGTAACTTCAAAGATCACTGATCACAGATCACCATAAAAGATATAATAATAATGAAAAAGTTCGAAATATTGTGAGAATTATCAAAATGTGACACAGACATGAAGGGAACACATGCTTTTGGAAAAATAGTACTGATAGACTTGCTTGACGCAGGGTTGACAGAAACCTTCAATTTGTAAAGAATGCAATATCTCTGAAGTGCAATAAAATGAGGTATACCTGTATTTGGAACAGTATATGGGGAGGGAAGGAATATGAGATGGAATATATAGAAGATATTTAATGAAAAATCTTTGTGTTTGTCAGAATTATATGGATGAGTACTGTTGCAATGGGGTATTAGAATTTCTCAATAGTTTTTTTCTCATCAGATTCATTTTTATAACTAGTCAATTCTCCCCATAACAGTTGCCAATGATCAACATCAGTCTTGGAAAATGTATGCATTAAATTAAGTTTTTCTTGGATCATTATGAAGAAGCTAGGAGAATAGATATTTAGGGTAATTTTTTTTTCCTCATAATCATTTGACTTTGCCCTCACTATACTTGGAATTGTTAGCGTATAGAGTCATGGATTGTTGGGCCAGATAGCCTGAATTTAAAATCTGTTTCGGACATTTACTACTTTATTACTTACATTGAGTACAGTTTGCTTATTGATAAAAGGGGAATTATAACTGTATGTTCTTTATAGTGTTGTTGGAAAGCTTAAATGAGTTAGAGGTAAAGAGCTTAGAATGAGGCTTGACTCATAGTAAGTACTATCGAGTGGACAGTTAATATTATTATTATTTGCTAGCTAACTTATACTAGTATATAACATTGTCCTAAACTTCTTTTTATCAATAATTTAGTAACATGCACAAACACAAACACACACACACACAAAAGAAAACACTTACTTTGCTTTGTAATCTACAACCAGAAACTTTGATTAATTTACTATATATTTACTACTGTCTTCTTGGTTTTTATATGTCTTCTTCAATAAATGTAATACTAGGCATGCAATAGTTAATATGTAGCAAGTAGCCTTATATAATTTAGGATTAAAAATTGGCCACAAATAGATCACTCTTATATTTTTTATGCTTAAATCTGAGGCCAATTTTCTAAGATGCTTAAAAATATGTCTAAAGTAGTTAATGTCTAGGAATTAATACAGACATGATTTGTACAATTAAATGAAATAACTCATTTTTATTTTAAAGGCATTACAATAGCATTTCAAATTTAATAAAACTTTGAGACATGCTTTTAAGAAATTTCAATGTATTCCTTTTTATGACCCTCAATGTTGGGTTAACTCGCTAATATGATATAGTTATTGTAGAGGCTGTTTTGACTGAGGCTGTATTATAACAAACAAGTTGGAAAACTCCATATGGAATAAACTAAGTACTTTACTTGTGGCAAGAAGTGTATAGAAATCTTTAAGGTCAGAATTTACACTATTTTCTGCTTCCAGTTGTCAAGTAGAATTTAAAAAAAAAAGCTCAACACTTTATCCACAAGGAAATGCAATTCCTGGAGAAGAAAGTTTCACTTCACAATTCTCCTATCTCAGTTTCAAGAGTAGAGTGTTATAGAAGTGTTACAGAAATTTTAGGTGATGCAACAAAGTGAAACAAGAGCTATGCTTCAGATTTAATGAACAAGATATTGTGGCTCGTGAATATATCTTATACCTAAAATATTGGGCACTCCTCAGTAGCACAAATGGTTAAGCACTCAATTACTAGCTGGAAGATTGGTGTTCAAGTCCAGCCAGAGGCTCCTCAGACGACAGGCCAGGAGATCTGCTTCCAAAGGTCACAGCATTGAAAACCCTGTGGAGCAGTTCTACTCTGCACACATGGGTCCTTGATGAGCTGGAATCAACTTGACTAACAACAACATCTAAACTGCTCAGGGAATATCATTACTCATGTATTGGGTCACTATTGTGTGAATATAACACTGTTCATATTCATATGGTATTAGAACTTGAGCTCTACAAGTTCTCGCAAGCTTGTCTGGGTTCAAAGAATGACAAGAATTACAATCTGACCTAGTATCAATTCTGCCTGATATAAATGAGTGAGTGAATAAAGCTTCCTAGTTCCTCACTGAGAAAATATATTCCCAAAATAATAATTAGAAAATAAAGCAAAACAAATATTGCTTCATCATAACAACAGAAACTGTAGACTACTTATAATAACCCTTTTTAAAAAGGGCACAAGATCTATTTTTTAGAAAGTGATTCAAATTTATTCAAGGGCAAAAAGAAGACCTGCAAAAATAGAGATATGCCATCTTCATGGAGCCTTGGTGGTGAAATGGTTAAGAGCTCAGGCTGCAAACCAAAAGGTTGGTAGTTTGAATCCACCAGCCGCTCCTTGGAAACCCTATGGAGCAGTTCTACTCTGTCCTATAGGGTTGCTATGAGTCAGAAGCCACTCAATGGAACGCAACAACAACAAACCGTGTTCGTAGAAGGGGAGATTCAATGTTATCAAGATAACAATAATTAATTTATAAATCAAATTAAGTTTCAGTCAAAATTCAAACAGGTTTTTGGTGAAACTTGACAAGGTGATCTTAAATTCTCATATGGAAGAGAGAACAGCCAATAGTAAACATTTGCCTGAAGAAAAATCATATGTCATGATGTTATAAACATAGAATTTTTAAAACAATGCGTTATAGGCACAGAACATATAACTAGATAATGGAACAGAATAGAAGGTCCTCCTACAGAATCATGTATATGGTTTATGATAAACGTGACATCTTATATCAGCAGAGAAAATGTGAACAATTTAATAGATATTTTATAATTGATTCTACATTATAAAAAATCAATTCCTATTTCACACCATTCATAAAATAATGTTCAAATGGGCATAAATCTAAGTATAAAAAAAACCCATAAATTATTAGAAGAGACTGTGTTAATTATGACTTTGGGTGTAAGAAAAGCCCTCATTAACCAAAATAAAAAAAAAAGGCTTAAAGGAAACTAATAATAATTAAGGCTATATCAAAATTAAAACCTTTTTTTTTTTTTAACCAAAAGCAGCACCTTAAATGAAGCTAAACTGACAGACAGGAAGAAAATATACGTAAAAATAACATCCGGTTTTTAAAATCAACAATGAAAAGATTAAGACTCTCACAGAAAAGGGGCAGATAATAGGACTAGAAGGAAAGGAAATGAACAATAGGAAATATAAATGAACAATAAACCCATTTCACAGAAAAGGAAATATAAATGAACAATAAACATAAAAGGGTGTCAATCTCACTAGAATTTAAGGATATACAAATCAGATGCCAATTTTTTTCACATATCAGAGGAGCAAAAGTTCAAGTTTGATGATTTCAGGATTTAGCAAAAAAGTGGTAAAATGGATATTCTGAGGCTTTGATGATTGGCATGTACAAATGATACAGTCATATTCATTATCTCTTAACATGAAAAGTACATGTATTCCCTAACCTAGGAATTCTACTTCTCAGTATCTGCCCTATAGACATATTCATAAACTTCCTTGAGAAGGATGTTCATTGCAGTTTTGTTTTCACAAGAAAGATGTTCAAAACAAAAGATAGAAACAACTTAAAAGATATGAATATGGGAATTCTTAAATAAATTATGGTTTATACACTCTGTGGACTATTTCTTGTGCATTAATTAAGAATGAAGGAGCCCTAGTGGCACAATGATTAAATGCTCAGGCTGCTAAATATAAGGTTGATGGTTTGAATTCACCCAGTGGCTCTGCAGAAGTAAGACCTGGTGATCTGATTCCATAAAGATTACAACCAAACAAACCCTCTGGGGCAATTTTATTCTACCACATGGGGTCACTATGGGTAGAAATTGACTCAATGGCACCCAACAGCAACAACAATTAAAAATGAAGACAAACCTTACATACCAACATAGATGAGTACCAAAAGTATATATTGTTAAAAAAATAAGTGGAAGATGGGCATGTATAAGATGACAACTTTTATATGAAACAAAGCAAATTGACAAAACCACAAAATAATACTATATATTTTCTGTGAAGAAATATATATGTGGTCTTCAGGGACGTTAGTCCTCTCAGAAATGATTTGTATTATTTCAATGAAAATAATCATGTATTCATTATATCTAATTAAATTTATTTTAAAAAGAATATGAAACAATAAACTCTTACCTGGAAAAGTGGTTTTTGAGGATTAAATTAGACAGTGATTACCATAGTCACAGTCACATAATAGTGCTCCATTGAATGACAATATATCATCATACAACAAATGATTCAACTGAAATTTTAAAAATCAGATAAGCTCTAAAAATTGTCTGATTACCCAGCCTAAGTATAATTATAATGCATACGTATCACTATAACTAATGTGAAAAGTTTCTCTCTCATAGCATAGAAATATCACTGTCAGAATCACAAATGGAGATTTTCATCTTAAGATAAAAATATTTTTTATCAGTAGGCTTATAATTATTTTAATTGAATAAATGCATTTGCACAAATGACTGCAATATTATGGATGTATTAAAGAAAACAAACTTTAAAGTAATACTCAACTATACTAAAAATATTAAGTGGAATATCTTAATGCCTTTTTACATATAGCAATATACCATAATCAAGAAGTGGCTAATACCATCACCATTATTCCTGATTAAAATATAAAGTTAGCTATAGCCAATAAAATAATACTTAGAGATAAAAAGGAGATTTCCTCTTATTGTTTTTAAAGGGTGACAGCAATAGAAGTGAGATTATAGAAACAGAACACTGATTTGATTTTAAGAGAGGGACTCCATGCCGGTTCTGTGATGTTCAAATAATTACCCAGATGAATATATCCTATGTAGACAAAATTTGAATTTCCAGTGGCAATATCATTTAAAGTCCCTGTGATTCTCATGATCAAATAATTATCTTTACCATAGGTATAATCTTATATTTTATATAACAATTTTTTAAAATATTGCTTATCTATGTAGAAGTTTTTATTCCATAAAGGTTTTGTGGTAGACAGAATTATGGCCCCCCCAAAGATATCCACATTCGAATCCCCAGACCCCGTGAATATTTTATATGAACAAAGAGACTTTGCTGATGTGATTAAATTAAGAATCTTGAGATGGGAAGATTATCCTGGATTATCCATGTGGGTCCAATTAAGGAAACATCTTGGAAGAGCCAGGCAAGAAAGTCAAAATCAGAAGGAGATGGGAGAAGGAAAACAGAAGTTGGAGGGATGCATTTTGAAAACAGAAGTATGAAGGTGGTCTTTAAAGCAAACAAAAACCAAACCCATTGCTGTCCAGTCGATTCCTACTCAGAGCAACACTGGTGACCCTACGGGACAGAGTAGAACTTCCCCAGAGTCGGAATTGACTCAAGGGCAACAGGTTTTATTGGTTTTTAAATTTTTACAGAAGCAGACTGCCACATCTTTCTGGAACTGCTGACCTTTAGGTTAGCAGTCAAGCACTTAACCACTGGGCCAGCAGGTCTCCTTTAGGTGGTTTTCAGAGGCTGGAAAAGACGAAGAAATGGATTTTCCCCTGGAGGTTCCAAAATGAATGCATCATTGCCAACACCTTGATTTTAGCCTTGTAAGACTCATTTGAACTTCTAACATCCAGAATTGTAACACAATAAAGTTGTATTGTTTTAAACCACCAAGCTTGTGGTGATTTGCTAGAGCAGCAATAGGTAACTAACACAGGTTGTCACGTATGTTACCTAATTTATTTTTATAATAACTTCTTAAAGTAAGAGGGTAGGCAGTGCCAACCTAATAGTAAAGCCTTAGCATGTATCTTTTAATTCCTTGCAAACAAAACTTGTTTTGATCTGTTTAAAGTGAGTTCCCAATATTCTAATACATATATGTGTTTTAATTTCATAAT
>NW_004443983.1:15888466-15891413 GCF_000243295.1 Trichechus manatus latirostris
AGTTTAATATATATTAATTATATTTCCACATACTTGTAATCATATTGTATGTACAATTTAGTATCCAACTTTTTCTACTTAATATTACCATAATTAAAAAAAAGACATTGCCATCAAGTGGAATCCAGCTCATAGTGACCCTGTAATACAGAGTAGAATTGCCCCATAGGCTTTATGAGGCTGTAAATCTTTATGGAAGCGGATTGCCACCTCTTTCTCCCATGAAGCCGCTGGTGGGTTTGAACTGCTGACCTTTCGGTTAGCAGCCAAGTGCTTAACCATTGTGCCACCAGGGCACCTTATCATAATAGCAGTTACATGATACTCATAACCATCACTTAAAATTGCTACATAATCTTTCTTGAATGGATATAATACAATTTTCATAATCATTTTCCTACAGTTGGACATTTAAATTGTTTGCAAATGTTAGCCATTAATAATAATGCCTAAATGTATTTTAATGCATGTCTATTTGCCTTTGGTTTCTATATAAAAACAAAGTCATTTAGACTTTTAAGAAATACTGATAACTTGTTTCATACATTCTTCCAAACAAAATTTTAAATACTTTATAACTTTTTCTCATATACTCAATAAACATGTATTTAATATGAAGCACAGTCTATCATGCAGTGTGCAAAGTGATAGATACAGAGTGATGAACAAAATGTGTTCTCTCCTTTCCTGGAATTTTCAAACTATGGCAGGTCGTGTGCTGAAAGCACTTAATAAATATTTTGATAGTAATTATTGCTTACTGTATATATTTTATACTACCAGACTTGTCTGTCTAGCATATGATTCTGAAATTGTTTAAACAACTGTTTGTGTCTTTAAGCATTTACTATATACTTTATGTGTTTACATTGACTATTTAAATTCATCATCTGTTAGATAGTAATTGTTACAGCTATTATCTAGATTAAGAAGTTTAAACTTGTAGTGGTCGCATAAATTACTCAACGTCATACTGTTGCTGAGTCCTCCTCCTCTTCCCATTGCCATTAGGTCGAATTCTGACTCGTAGTGACCCTATAGGACAGGGTAGAACTGCCCCATACTGTTTCCAAGGCTGTGATCTTTATGGAAGCAGACTGCCACATCTTTCTCCTGCACTAAGTTGCAAACTTGAATTCAAATTCAGGTGCTCTGACTAATTCCAGGCTATCTCTGTCTCGACATGCTCTCTGTCAATAGTTTTGATAGCTGTTGTTGTTAGCTGCACTGGAGTCGGTTCCCACTCATAACAACCCTGTGTACAACAGAACAAAACACTGCCCAGTCCTGCACCATCCTCACAATTATTGCTATGTTTGAGCCCATTGTTGCAGCTAATATGTCAATCCATCTCACTGAGGGTCTTCCTCTTTTTCACTGACCCTCTACTATACCAATCATGATGCCCTTCTCCAGGCACTGGTCCCTCCTGATAACATGTCCAAAGTACGTGAGACGAAGTCTCGCCATCCTTGCGTCTAAGGAGCATTCTGCTGTACTTCTTCCAAGAGAGATATATTCGTTCTTCTGACAGTTCATACCCCCCCCCCAAAAAAAAAAATTACTCTGGAGTCAAGTCCGACTCATAGCGACCCTCTAGGACAAAGCTGAACTGCCCCACAGGGTCTCCACAGAGCTGCTGATGGATTCGAACTGACAACCTTTTGGTTAGCACTTGTAGCTCTTAACCACTGACCCACCACAGCTCCATGGTATATTCAATATTTTTGCCAACACCATAGTTCAAGGACGTCAATTCTTCTTCGGTCTTCCTTATTCATTGTTCAGCTTTCGCATGTGTATTGAGGCGACTGAAAATACCATGGCTTGGGTCAGTGCACCTTAGTTGTCAAAGTGACAACTTTGCTTTGATAGCTGTACATACCATGTTACTAATGACACCCTCCGGCTTTATGCCTCCCCACACCCCAACCGTGACATTAAGTTCTTGCCTGCATGAAGAAAATGATTGCACTATATTCCAAACCCATAATTGTGAACTGGACTTTAACAGTTTGGGGTCTTGCCTTGTAACCAACTGATTTCATCAATTTAGATAATTATGATTGTAAGTTTGTTTATTATTTGCTCTTAAAAATCAGAATCACTTTTAGGTTTCAAATATATTTGGGAAAGCATTTACCTAACTTTCAACCAGTTGTCCAGGAAAATTTTGTGGAAAAGATAGAGTTCCAGCAAATTAAAAGGAACATCCGAGTGCAGTAGATGGAGAAGTGAAACAGGACAGGAATGCCTAAACAAAAATGCTTTTGAACATTTATTCAAATGTTTGGAGGTAGAAGTAGAATAACCAAAGGAGATGTAAACACAGATTCAGGTAAACAGGTTTGAAGAGGTGAAAATTTTATATCTGATACCTAATGTACTTGAAGACTACCATAAGGTCTCAACACTATGGAAAGAGCAATTAAATTAACATGTTAATTTACACAACAGCATATTGAAAGTAAGGTTATTAAGGATGCACGGCCTCCTAGGAGGTGTTTGCAGAAATTAGGGCTAAACCAGTACATAAATCACAGTGTTATGACTAACAAGTAAATATGAAGAGATATTTTGTTAACAGTTATAAGAACCTTGCAATAAACTGTACATGAAGATTAATATACTGTATATGATGGAGGAACATACACTTATTTTATCATGTCTTGCTTAATGAAGCATATTCATGGTGATCCTGTATTTTTTTTTTTTTATATTTTATTGTACTTCAGATGAAGGCTTACAGAACAAATAGTTTCTCAAGAAACAGTAGTACACATGTTGTTTTATGACATTGGTTAACAACCTCACAACATATTAACCCTCTAAATTCTAAACCTTTTTTTTTGGGTGAAAATACACATAGCCAAAGATACACCATTTCAAAAATTTCTACATGCACAGTTCAGTGACATTGACTACGCTCTTCCAATTGTGCTGTTAT
>NW_004443983.1:15892449-15931790 GCF_000243295.1 Trichechus manatus latirostris
GATATGGGAGAGAGGAGAGAGGAACAGGAGCCAAAAACATACAAACAAACAAAAAAGAATGCTAGGGGTGCTTGCCGTTGGAATGGAAAGATGAGAGATGGATGTTTTGTCTCCCGCTGGATGCTCCGTGAGGCTGCTTTCTCGTACCCCCATTTGCTGGTCTCTGATAGGAGTCCAAGATGGTGGATCTGTGCTGCTTTAGCTGGTAGGGGACCTCTGCATGAATCTCTCCTCGCTCTCTGGTCTCTGTCAGTTTTCTCACTCCATTTGGTGCTTGGCTGAGTTCTTTATCTCTTCGTTTGATGTTTTAGGGTTTCAGGATTGTTGTATTCTCTGTTCAGCTTAGTTTTTTTGATCTTTGCTTTGGAGGGATGGTGTGGTGCTTCTGCCTAGAGCGCCATTTTTGCCGGAACTCTGAATTTTTTTTTTGAATAAGGGAGAGAGAGGAAAGTTTCTCATCAACATTGGTGTGAGTTAACAATTGTCAAGCCACCCTAAAACTATGTGATTTTAATATAAATACTTGAGAAAGGATAAAGTTGTTTTAGGGCCTCATAAGCCAGTGGAGAGAGAGTATGACATACTTTTTTTCTTAAGTTGGTGAAAGACTTAAAATGACAGTTGGTGTTCTGAATAACAAGCACACATATAAGAATACATTCACTTACTGCCCAGCTCAGACTCTGGAGACTCAACATGGATACACAGCTGAACTGCAGTGGTAACCAGCTTCCAAGATGGCCTAAAATGATCCCCGTGTCCTAGATTCACACCCTTATATAGTCCCATCCTACACTGTAACAGGGTTGGTCTGGATAACGAATAGCATATGGCAGAAGTGATAGGATGTCAGTTCTAAGTTTAAGTTATAAAAGACTATGGCTTCCATCTTGGATGCTTTCTCACTGTGCTCTCCTTCTGTGATCACTCACTCTGGGGAAAGTCAGCTGTCATGTCATGAGGACATTCATACAGACTATGTAGAGGCCCACATGGCAAGGAACGGTGGTTTCTGACCAACATCTAGATAGGACCTGAGACCCACAAACAACCGCACAAGTGACTTTGGAGGTGGATTCTCCAGTTCCAGTCAAGGCTTGAGATGACTACAACCCTGGAAATAGCTTGACTGTATCTTTGTGAGAGACCCTGAGCTAGAACCACCAGGCAAAGCTGTGCCAAGATTTATGACCCACAGAAAGTATCAGATAATAAATGTTTATTATTTTAAGCTGCAAAATAGTTGGTGTAATTTGTTACTTAGCCTTAGATAACTAACACAGTTGCTATCATTAATGCCTCTGGTATCCAGATGTAGAGGAAAGAATAGGACTCTGTGCTGGAGGAATAGAGAGAGTGGAAGAGGAAGATTTTGTCAGGTAAAGAAGGATAGGAAGGACAGGTTTATCAGTTAGGGGTGGGATTTTCACCTGTATCTCCTACTTTCTTTGATCTACTTAATGCTTTAGCGAATGAGGTAATACAATCTTTTTTCCAAATATACTTGCCATGTTCATGCTCATACTATGATTTTCCTCACTTTCCCTCCAAATTTGTCTGTTTATTCTTTAGCCTTCCTTCCAGTTTCTGCTCAGAGATGCCTGTGAATCAGTGAATTCTGTGAATCAGTGATTCATTTTTTTCAATTTTCTCCAAATGAAGTAATATTTTTCTCATTTGTGCTACCAAAAATTTCTCTGTGCATTTCTTCCTCACTGTTCTTCTTTATCCTTGTTTTATGATGATTGGTTACATGCTCTCTTTACTAACTTCTAAGCTCTTTGAGAGCTGTATATATGAATGACTTGTTTGTTTTCTCATGCCCAGCACTTGTAGGATTGAATTGAATTAAAATAAGCTCTAGGGAAAAAAAAGATATTTACTTATATTAAATTTTGGTCATATCACTGTATTTCTTCATCTTCAATGTGCTGTAGAAGAGAAACCGGGCTTTGGAAACTGATGGACATAATCTCATTTGGATTGATCAGATAGTAATTATACAGCCTTTTTCTTTATTCTTATAAAATTGTTTTTAACTTGTTGGACCTATTTTTTTTTTGTCTAAAAAATAGTATTAAACCCTACTGAGCAGAATGGTAAATATTAATGTACGTATAAAATCATTTTATCAAACAAGGCATATTACAGGGACTCAATGTAAGTTAGAAAAGATACTCTGTATTCTCACTTAGTTTCAGAAATGTAGATATCAACAGGATGGGCTAACTCTTTTGGATTAGTCATATTAGAATCTTGGCTGGAGTCTGCATCAAGGCAGCGAGCCAATTAGCATTTAATTCCTAGGCAAAACAAAATTTAGAACCCATTCATTTTCAAGTAGGTATTATAGGATAAGAAAATACTACATTTCATGTGACATTCACATTCTGAATTGCTAGGGTTTGAGGCTAGTAGAAAGAGCCCTGGTGGTGCAGTGGTTAAGTGCTAGGCTGCCAACCAGAAGGTCGGCTGTTCAAACCTGCCAGCCATTCCACAAGAGAAAGTTGTGACAGTTTGCTTCTGTAAGGATTACAGCCTTGGAAGCCCTGTGGGGCAGTTCAACTCTGTCCTATAGGGTTGCTGTGTTGGAATCAACTGGACAGCAATCAGTTTTGGAGTTTGGAGGCTGATAGAACTACGGAATTTATAAACAATGAAAGATAAGGGCTTAAAACGGCCAGCGAGTTCTGGCTTGTATCAATTAATTTTTCAGAATACATTTCTTGTTCCCTAAACAAAGCATCATGAATGCACAGCTGCAGAATATGTGAAAAACAGTTTAATGGTATACTCTTCAATCAATGAGGCAGTTTTAAAATGCACACAGCATAGTTTCACCAAATGGCCTGGATGTAAACTTTTAGAATTTGGACTAATTCCAGTAGTCTCAGAGATTGAAAGAAAATCAGCCATACCTGCGTGAGTTTGTTTAAAGACCTCTAGTAATTAAAGGCAATCTGCCCTATTCTGGAGATCTTTGGGATGCTGTGGGAGAAAAATCACTGTTCTCAGTCTCATAGCAAAACCCCTTTAGATACATGAAAGTTCACATTTGGGGTAGAATCAATAAAGATAGAGGATAATGCTCTTTTTTTATAAAATGAACTACTAACAGATACATAGCAAGCTACACATCCTTGGAAATTCTGATTGTTATGAACATTCGTCTCCTAGAAGAGCTTAGATTATGTGGAAATTAAATTCAAAGCATGCTTGTGAGTACCTTGAGAGTATGTAAAAAAGAAAAAGTAAGTGATATAAATTGTCACATTCACAGAATTATTATTTTTTGATTATATTGTTCCTCAAGCTACCTCAACTCTTCTACTTTTAAAAAAAGTAATCTTTGAGTTCCTTTTTGAGAATGAAACAAATCTAAAATAGGGAGAGGTTTCCATAATGTCTTGCATTGTAGCCTACTGCTAAATGCAGTCTTTGTCTCTGACCACAGCACAGAGAGTGAGGTCATGTTGTGGAGGAAGCGCTCTACTAGGAGAGACAAGTCTTGGGTTTCCAGTCTGGTTTGGGTTCTGGTTCTGGCTCTGAATTTTTGGAGCTTTCTGACCCTATCTCTGATCCTGTTATTCACTTATCCTTTCTTAGTCTTTTTCCATATCTGTTGAAAAAAACAAAATATTTGCTATAGGGTTATTATTGGCTAGGCATGCTTCTTGATGCTACAAAACAAAAATTTTAGCAAGACAGGCATAGTGGTGGCCCTTGAAGAGCATGCAGACTAAGGGGCAAGTGAAATGATTAAATAGAATTTAACTGAAATTGCAATAAAACAATAGGAGAATTAAATGTTGCTTTGGGCATACAATGGGGGCAATGGTTGTTCAGTGGTATAATTCTCTTCTTCCATGTGGGAGATCCAAGTTTGATTCCTAACTTATGAACCTCATGCTCATCCACCACTGTGGTGTGATGGATCGATTTTGTGTGGTCTTTCTTGCCATGGTCTTGTAACTCCCACTCATGTGATTGGGTGGGACTGTGCAAATAGGGTAATTGTGCCACACCAAGGGAATTGATCTGTTTGCCATCTCACTGGGCTTGAAATGAGCCATCTCAGAGAAGGGAAAGAGGATCTCACCACCACCAGGGAAGAACAGCCAAGAGTGAAGCATGTCCTTTGGACTCAGGATCCCTGCACTGAGAAGCTCTTAGAACTACGAAACAGAGAAAGAGAGAGAGAGCAAGAGAGAGAGAGCTGTAACACTAAAGACAGCAAGAAATGGTGACAGAGAAATAGTGGCAGGAGAGACCAGCAGGAGACGATACCTTGGGCTTCCCAGCCCACTGAGTGAGAAAGTTGAGTGCCTTTGGACAGGAGGCTTGCTGGTGGAGTAGGGTGCCTCTGGGTACTTATCGGCAGAGCTAAAAGAGCTTTGTTATACTTGCGGGAGCAGGGCAGAGGCTGAGGGCCAGAGAGAGATGTGTCTGTAAGCACAGCTGGGAAGAGGCATCCTGACGGAAGAACTGTATCCTCAGCATTCCTGAACTTGAATTATAACCTGTTATTCCTTAATAAACCCTATAATCATGAGTATTGTCTGTGAGTTCTGTGTGGCCATTGCAATGACTTATCAAACCTAGCAGAAAAGTAGAGAGTGTGGTGGGATGGATAGTTGGTGTGAGAATTGGTAAAGACGGTGGAGAGAGGAAGCTTGTTTGACCTCGACTTCATAGGAATCAAAGTTGGGCTGTTGATCTTGATTCTCCTTTCTCCTAATGAAGATAGAGGAGGTTAGATGCTGCCTCTTAGCCATTTTTACAACCACCCGTCTTTCAATGAAGGCTTGAGTGTTAGTATGACGCAGAACAGGTTTTAGCACAATTTCCATATTAAGACAGACTAAGAAGAAAGGCCTGGTGATGTACTTCTGAAAATCAGCGAATGAAAAACCTATGGCTCATCCAATAGTCTGATCTGCAACTGATGGTGCGGATGGCGCAGGACCAGGCGGCATTTTGTTCCATTGTGCTTGGAGTCACTCTGAGTTTGGGGCTGACTCAACTGCAGATAACTACAACAACAGCGTGGGCATATGGAGCTACAATACTTAACACAAGGTCAGATGAGAAAAAGGTCTTCACTGAGGAAGTGCCATTTAAACTGAGACCTGAGGGATGAGATAATACATGTAAAGCTAAATGCAGACAGGAGCATTATAATTATTTGGCAAATTGATTCCATATAAGAAGCGGAAAATAACAATTGAATTCACAGGTTTGCTTTTTGGCCTAAGTTAGCCATACCAGCAGTTGAAAATAGTTAAATTTGTTTGACTTTATAAAGGGAAATTTCACTATTATTGGTAAAAGAGAATTTTCTCACCTAGTTACACGCATGGGGAGAGCTTAATGCAGTCTCATGTTCTATACAATGGATATAAAAAAACCAAAACCAACCTTGCTACCATCAAGTGGATTCCAACTCATAGTGACCCTATAGGACAGAGTAGAACTGCCCCATAAGATTTCCAAAGAGAGGCTGGTGGATTCAAACTGCTCACCTTTTGGTTAGCAGCTGAGCTCTTAACCACTGCGCCAACAGGGCTCCATACAATGGATGTATTTCCTTTAATTATTTTATAAATCAAAGTTTATGTGATAATTTCTATGATATTTAATTTTTTTTCTAACTGGGAAATTCTAATTTAAGAAAAAAATAATTTTATTGAAGCTTAATATACCTATTTATTTTATTTTATTTTTAGCTTTGTTTTTGGTCTTTTCATTTAAATACTTAAAATCCAGTGGTGTTATCCTGGTTGCAGCAGACAGCCTTATTACATATTTTAATTTCAAGAATAATTTTGCCTGAAAACTAACTGTCCTTTTTCTCCCTTTGTCTCCTTCCCTTCCATACATTGTCAATAGAAGAAATGACAGTAGAGGCTTTCTGAAGTGAAAACAGAAACATTGCAACTTGTACTACAGTACTGGACTGAAATGAAGACCTAACACACCCATAAGGGTTTGAATTAGTAACAAATAAGCAAAAAGAAAAAGAAATGCATTGCAAGACCCATGTCCCCAGCACAGCTCTGCCTTTTGAAAAGAAAGGGGAGTAAAGGAGCAAGGCTGCTGGGGAGAGAGAATTCTTAAATTAAGACTCCGTGAGAGACTTGAAGAAGAGTGTGATTAGTTCAGCA
The DNA here is from genome assembly GCF_000243295.1 of Trichechus manatus latirostris. Classification (NCBI taxonomy): domain Eukaryota; kingdom Metazoa; phylum Chordata; class Mammalia; order Sirenia; family Trichechidae; genus Trichechus; species Trichechus manatus. Next base: position 15,898,614 of record NW_004443983.1, read on the forward strand.
TTGCTTTCATTCTCCATTTTCCCCTCCCACTATAGACTTCAGTTTTAATAATGATTTAAGAATAATGCCTGAATCCCATCTGAATGGCTTTTGAGATTTAACTCACTGAATCTATTCATAGCACTGAGCTTGTAAGGGGGACTGAACAGATCTGCACAACTAATCGTGGAATATTACACTGATACTTCATCTTTCACGTCAATACCAATTATGGCTGCACAGAGAGTATTGCATATTATTTTAATAGGGTAGGAATTTTTAATCCAGTCAGGTAGTTCTGGATGAATGTGTTTGTATGTCTGTCATTAAAATTTGGTGGCTCATGCTGCTCAAGACAGACACATTTTGAATGTTTAAAATTTCCACAGATGTTATTTATTCAACAGAATGGAAAATTTCCTGCTCTCTACTATATAGATTCTACCTTATTAACATGAATAAAAAATAAAGCATAACAACCACAATCTTGCTTAATGTGTACACACAGAAATATTGTCATAGGCATCTGGCAATCAGTTGGAGATGGGAAAACTGCTAAATGAATGAAACTGGCAGAAATACGACTCTTCTGGCAAAAAAAAAGCCTACTGTTAGATTTTGTCTCTTTGTTCTATTGGTTTTTTTGTTTGTTTGTTTGTTTTTTCAAGATTTTTGATCAGCATAGATACTCAGATAAAAGATACCTTTACCAGTTATTTGACCTACTAACTTTTCAGTCGCTCCATGGGAGAAAGATGTGGCAGTGTGCTTCCGTAGAGACTTACAGCCTTAGAAACCCTATGAGGTCATTTTGAGTCAGAATCAACTGAAGGCAGTGTTTTTTTGTTTGTTTGTTTGTTTTTAATTAAAATAAATTCCTTCTCTTAATTGAGAAGTGAAGATGGGTTTCTCCAAAAGTCATTTGGTTAAATGGAATCATAAATAAGAATGCTAACTTTTTAACAGGATCCCTGAATCCAACATCTCAGAGGATGAACTTGAGATCATGATCACCAAAACAAATCCTGATAACAGTCACATATCCTTCACTACTTTCAAGAAAATCCCATTACAGAAGTTTTATTATTACTTCTGAATTCCTTTTTCTGACCATTAATAAATACTTGGTGAAATTCTACAATCAGGGAATGTCATAATAAGACACTTTGAGTTTTGACTTGAATAAGAGCTTGTAAAAAAACTAATAGGAAGTTTTTGAAACTGATAGAAACGTCTTCCACTATCTTTCTTTAGACAACGTTTGCCAGTCTGCTCTCTCAACTATACAGGAAGTTTTACTGAGGGCATGGACAGTGTCTTATTTATTATTGAATGTGACTTTATAGTGATGAGCACAAAGAAGGTATGCTATATATTTTTTGTGGAATGAGTAAATGAAAACTCTACATTCTTTTCCTGGGGTTATATGAAATGATATCTTTGAATTGGCAAGAATTAAAAATTAAGATCAGGATACAAAATCTATCACAAAAGTTATAATTCAAAGAAAGTCATGTCACGTGGCCTGTTGATCTACTTCCAAAATTTCAGCCATTAAAAACCCTATGGAGCACAGTTCTACTCTGACACATAGAGGGTCTGCATGAGTAGGAATTAATTCAATGGCAACTGGTTTTTTAATGTCATGTGGATGTTGAATATTTTAGCTATTCTAAAAAAATGAAAATGAATTGTTGAACTGGGAAAAATAAATTTGTACATCTAAAAAAATATTACTTCAGATAATTTACCTACTCCTCTTTTTTCTGGTAGTTAAGTTTTGAAGTTCTGTGTGGAAAAAAAAAAGGGAACTTTGGAAAATATTTTAATCTTCTGCTGTACTGTGAAGTTTTATGTAAAGGGAGTTTTTGTTTCTCTGCTTTAAAAAAGGTATAAGGCAGACTTTCTTTATATGGACATAATCTTAAGCAACAACTATATTATTCAGGACTCTGGAAGCATAAGATACCAACTCATGGTAGTGTAAGCAGAAAATGCACTTCCTAAGAGGTAATTATGCAGTTCACAGAGTCACTGAGATTTTCTAAACAACTGGATTTGGAAGCTAAGTAGCCAGAAATAGTGCCTCCAACCTCACTGTGGATCTGGTCCTATGAAAACACCATGGCAACCATCTCTGACACTACCATCTTGCTTCTTCAGTACCACCAACTTTAGGCACACATTGCTGCTTCTTGAACTGCAGCCATTGATAAGTCTGGATATTTGGTATACTATAGTTACTATCACTTCTGTCATTCTTGCCAGAATTGAGTCTACTTAGTCTCTTCTTTTCATCATTAGTTTGCATTTGAGTTCCTGGAGCAATGAGCTCCTGAGGTCTCTGGTTGGTGGAGGCTATGACATATACAGTACTTATGTTCGAGATGCAAGGGGCTTGCAAATTTGACTCTCTTGCACTTTCTGTTTCTATGTAGAAGCCAGTGCATATCCTGGACACCCAAAAAAATAACAAAAATCTATTAGATAATATATGTATACACACACACACACACACACACACACACACATACACACAAAGTCTACTAAGTAAATAATACTTACATGCATTTCTTACTGTGAAAATATTGGTAGGTGCCTGGTACCCTTTTTATTGCTCTGCTTCCAAGCTGGTCTCTATTTTTTATGATGCTTCTGATGCTGAGGTTTCATGTTTCTTTTGTTTTAATAAGCAAGTGATGTGACAGTTTAAAAGGATGCTTTGTCAGTAAGGTATATTATAAATTGGAAAAATGAGAGACTGATGACAGGGATAAACAGAGTTAAATAATAGGGAGAAGGGACGAAATATTTCCTATAATTAATTAATTAACCCATCTGAAAATTTGTTCAGTGCTTTGACTTTCATCCCAGTAAATGTATATACTCACAAATTATGGAAACCATTTTAGGCAAAGAATCCTGGATCAGAAGAACTTATACTGGCAATTAATTAGTTGTGGAAAATGCGAAAAGTAGCTAAGTCACAGATTTCTACAATATTTCAAACCTAGGTGAAGAAGTTAAGCAAGAAATTAATGAAGCATTTTTTTAAACAGGGAGGATGATGAATTTGGTTTAAAATACTATTGATGCTTTCCTTTAAATTAAAGGCTAAAAATTATCTATTGTAAAATGACTAACCTTATTGGTGGGAATAATAAACCAATCTGATAGTGTCGAACAGCGTTCTACGTTTTTAATATTAGTATGATGAACAGTTGGAGGATGTACGGTTTTGGGACAAGGTGTTATAACTTTCTGGTAGAACATTGTCTGTGTAGAGCAGATTCTGGAAAGAAGTAGTAATACTCAGCATTAAGACAGTGGTCTCCAGCCTTTTAGGATGAAAAAAATGAGGAGAAAGACATATTAAATATGTTGAACAATTTCAACACATATATGCTCAGTTGCATTCAACTGATTTTTAGTAAAAATGATATCTCCTTGGCTTTTAAAGGGTTTTGAAGTTATTTCCTAATAGTAAATTAATCACTATGAAAAATCTGCTTCATTTTGTCTTCTATGTGGCAATAACCTTTTTTTTTTTTCTTTTTTATTGCTGAAGGAGGATGAATTTACGTAGCTCTAGCCACGGTTAGATTTTTATTATATTGGGTTATCAAGAAAAGAAATGGAATAATCTTGACTCAAGGTCATTTAAAATAGGATAAGATACCATCAATTTAGATAATTTAGTTGCCAGTCTCATTATAAGTTGAAAGAAACAAGCTGACCTCTCAAACTATTTCTCAAGATAAATTCAGAAGCTTTTATAAGTTAGCAATCCCCCAAACTCATTACCTATTACAGATATATTGGTCTTTTTCATTACTTATTAGAATACAATGGGAAACTAGCTCCCAAATATTATTTTATCCCCACTGCTGGGATTAGAATTGTTACATGACACAGAAAAATAAAAAACAAAAATTACAATACCTTCACAAACAAGAGGGCATTGTCATTTGATGAATATCTGTATAACTCTACATCTTCAACTAGATTAATCTATTTTAAAAAAATCCATTGCAATTGAGTTGATTCCAACTCATAGCAACACTATAGGACAGAGTAGAACTGCCCATTAGGGTTTCCAAGGAGCAGCTGTGGATCCCAACTGCCGACTTTTGGTTAGCAGCCAAGCTGTTAATAACTGTGCCACTAGGGATTAATCTATAGAGAGAAACAAATTAAATTCAAGATTTGCAATTCATACATTATATCTCTTTGAGGATATAAAGATAATTATTTATTATATTACTTTACATTCATTCAAGAAGTAGTGAGATGCTGTATCATTACCATGGATTTTGGAAGAGATATCATGAATACTACCTAGAAGCAAGAATGATGAGACTATGTTTCACATACTTTAGACATGTTATCAGGAGGCATCAGGCCCTGGAGAAGGACATCACGCTTGCTAGAGAGTCATTGAAAAGGAGGGGGACCCTCAATGAGATTTATTGACACAGTGGCTGCAACGATGGACTCAAGCATAACAACGACTGTGAGGATGGTGTCGGGCTGGGCAGTGTTTCATTCTGTTGTACATAGGGTCACTATGAGTGAGAGGCAACTCGATGACATCTAACAACAGCAACGAAAGCATGAATACTTACTAAATTTTTTAGCATTATCTACCTTGGTGGTGCAGTGTTTAACAGCTGGGCTACTAACCAGAAGGTCAGCAGTTCGAATCCACCAGCCACTCCTTGGAAACCCTAAAGAGCAGTTCTACTCTGTCCTATAAGGTCTCTAAGAGTGGGAACTGACTCTATGGCAACAGGTTTGGGTTTTGGGTTAGCACTTGTAAGTTGATGAGAGAATGGGCACTTTCAGTTTAATGTTCATTTATGTATTTAAGGAAGTTTTAAAAACTAACCTTAAATTAATAAGAAGAAAAGTGTGATGAATTGTACATATAGATGTGTATATACACTGGTATTCAGATACCAGCAGGGTCACCCATGGTGGACAGGTTTCAGCTGAGCTTCCAGACTAAGACAGACTAGGAAGAAGGGCCCGGCAATCTACTTCTGAAAAGAAATAGCCAGTGAAAACCTTATGAGTAGCAGTGGAACACTGATCTAGTGCTGGAAGATGAGCCCCCCAAGTTGGAAGACACTCAAAAGATGACTGAGGAAGAGCTACATCCTCAAAGTCGAGGTGACTTTAATGACATGAGTGGAAGCATGCTTTCTGGACCTTCATTACTGATGTGCCATGACTCAAAATGAGAAGAAACATCTGCAAACATCCATTAATAATCAGAACATGGAATGTATGAAGTATGAATCTAGGAAAATTGGAAATCGTCAAAAATGAAATGGAACACATAAGCATCTATATCCTAGGCATTAGTGAGCTAAAATGGACTGGTATTCATCATTTTGAATTGGACATTCATATGGCCTACTATGCCGGGAATGACAACTTGAAGAGGAATGGCATTGCATTCATCGTCAAAAAGAACATTTCAAGATCTATCCTGAAGTACAACCCTGTCAGTGATAGGATAATATTCATACACCTACAAGGAAGACCAGTTGTCATGGATTGAATTGTGTCCCCCAGAAAATGTGTGTAGCAACTTGGCTAGGTCATGATTCCCAGTATTGTATGATTGTGTTAGCTGATGTGATTTCCTTATGTGTTGTAAACTCTACCACTATGATGAGATTATATGTTGTTATAAATTCTATCACTGTGATGAGGTTATACTGATGAGGTTGACAAAATCAGTGTCTTAATGCAATGTCTTTTGAGATATAAAAGAGGGAAGCGAGCAGAGACACATGGGAACCTCATACCACCAAGAAAGCAGTGCTGGGAGCAGAGCACATCCTTTGGACCTGAGGCTTTTGTGCAGAGAAGCTCCCAGACCAAAGAAAGACTGATGACATGGACTTTCCTCCAGAGCCAAGGGAGAAAGTGTTCCCCTGGAGCTGATGCCCTGAATTTGGACTTGTAGCCTATTGGACTGTAAGAGAATAAATTTCTCTTTGTAAAGCCATCCACTTGTGGTATTTCTGTTGGAGCAACACTAGATGACTGAGACACCAGTTAATATGACTATTATTCAGATTTACACGCCAACTACTTAGGCCACAGATGAAGAAACTGAAGATTTTTACCAGCTTCTGCAGTCTGAAATTGATTGAACATGCAATCAGGATGCACTGATAATTACTGGTGATTGGAATGAGAAAGTTGGAAACAAAGAAAAAAGATTGGTTGTTGGAAACGATGCTGCAGATCGCCATGATAGAATTTTGCAAGACCAATGACTTCTTCATCGCAAATACCTTTTTTTCACCAACATAAAGTGCAACTGTACACATGGACCTCACCAGATGGAATACCCAGGAATCAAATCGACTACATCTGTGGAAAGAGACGATGGAAAAGCTCAATATCATCAGTCAGAACAAGGCCAGGGGCCGACTGCGGAACAGACTATCAGTTGCTCAAATGCAAGTTCAAGTTGAAACTGAAGAAAATTAGAACAAGTCTACGAGAGCCAAAGTACCACCTTGAGTAAATCCCACCTGAATTTAGACACTATCTAAAGAATAGATTTGACATGTTGAACACTGATTACCGAAGACCAGATAAGTTGTGGAATGACCTCAAGACCATCATACATGAAGAAACCAAGAGGTCATTAAAAAGACAGGAAAGAAAGAAAAGACCAATATGGATGTCAGAAGAGGCTCTGAAACTTGCTCTTGAACCTCGAGTAGATAAAACAAAAGGAAGAAATGATGAAGTAAAAGAAGTGAACAGGAGATTTCAAAGGGTGGCTCGAGAAGACAAAGTAAAGTATTATAATGACATGTGTAAAGAGTGGAGATAGAAAACCAAAAGGGAAGAACATGCTCTGCGTTTCTCAAGCTGAAAGAATGGAAGAAAAAATTCAAGCCTCGAGTTGCAATAGTGAAGGATTCTATAGATAAAATATTAAACGATGCAGGAAGCATCAAAAGAAGATGGAAGGAATACACAGAGTTATTATACAGAAAAGAATTGGTTGGCCTTCAAGCATTTCAGGAGGTAGCATATGATCAGGAACGGATGGTAGTGAAGGAAGAAGTCCAAGCTGCACTGAAGGCATGGTGAAAAACAAGCCTCCAGGAACTGTTGGACTATCAATTGAGATGTTTCAAAAAGCCGGTGCAGCACTGTAAGTGCTCACTTGTCTATGCCAAGAAATTCTGAAGACAGCTACTTGGCCAATAAACTGGAAGAGATCCATATTTATCCCTATTCCCAAGAAAGTGATCCAACAAATGCAGAGATTATCAAACAGTGTCATTAATATCACACACAAGTTAAATTTTGCTGAAGATCATTCAAAAGTGGCTGCAGCAGTATATTGACAGGGAACTGCCAGAAATTCAGGCCAGATTCAGAAGAGGATGTGGAACCAGGGATATCATTGCTGAAGTCAGATGGAACCTGGCTGAAATCAGAGAATACCAGAAAGATGTTTACCTGTGTTTTATTGACTATGCAAAGGCATTCGACTGTGTGGATCATAATAAATTATGGATAACTTTGCAAAGAATGGGAATTCCAGAACACTTAATTGTGCTCATGAGGAACCTGTACATAGATCAAGAGCTGGTTCATAATTCAGTCTGGTTCCCATTATAAAAGGCTAAGTTTTCTATTTTTATCTCACGAGAAGGGACATCAGCTTTAGTGCATCAAAAAATCTTTGCCTACCTTCCACTTTGCAGGTTATTTGTAAAGACCATGATGGTTGTAAACTACATTAACCCAAGGCCAGATACACAGAGTCTGTATCCACATAGAAGTTGAATGTAAACTGCTGTGTTTTTTTTTTTTTTTGTAGATATTTGTTACATAAGCATATCACAATTTTCATTTTGTCTCTTCTTTCCTAAAGTGTGTTCACTTCAAATGATAAATGTCTTTTATTAGATTAGAATAGGTAGTCTTAATAACTGCAGGTATTAAGTTCTTTAGCCTTAGCTTTAGATATCCATGTGCTCTCTATCTGTATGTACAATAGTGAGGTTTTATGATGTGACTGTACAAAGACTAATAACAAAGATTTGTATGTGGCCATAATTCTCTTTTCATAACTATAACCAAACACCAACACCTCAATGGCCTGTTGTTTGTATTATCTTCTGCATAACAGTGTTTCTGGAATTGTGACGGATTTCTTTTTTGCCATTAACCACTCTCAAGTCTTAAATTATGTCCTTATTCAAATAAATACAATCTTACGTTCCTGAGGTGGTTGTTGAAGTAATTTTTTCTCCTAGCAGTGACCTTTATAAAAGTTTGTAAGTCTGGACAGTGATTAAAAAAAGTAATTAAAAGTTACTTATCACACTGATTTATTTCCATTTAATATCCTGACATTTCTTCAAAATGAAATGACTATGCTGTTTATATTAAAAATGAGAAAACATTCCTCCTATAAAAAGTCATTTTTCAAAGGACCGGTCTATTGGGACGAGTCCAGTTTCTGCAAAGAGGTGACGTTTCTATCTGAGTCACGGCTACAAAGGAAGAAAGAAAAAGGAAAACAGGAAAAACCAAATAGCAATTAAGATGAATTGCTATTTGGAAAAACAGAATGATTAATCCAATTTGGCTCATAATTGACATGTATTAAAATCTAATAGTGAATTGTGAGTTGAAGGGAAAAGCAAAGTACAAAAATAAATGATTTAATACAGCATGAGGAAAAATTTGAATTCTGATTTCTGTTTTACTTGGCATGTCCAACTTCATATATTGCTATGCATTATTTGATTATAAACTACTTATATATCCAGCCCAGCAGCTCTATGGGAGAAAAAGACCTGATGGTCTGCTTCCATAAAGATTAAAGCAAAGAAAATCCTATGGGGCAATTCTACTCTGTCACATGGGGTTGCTACGAGTTGAAAGTTGACTAGATGCACCTAACAACAGCATACAAGGTTAAATGTTTATTGATTATGGTGTGAAATTGTAAAATGTTTATAGAATCAAAAGAAAGCCATGTGGCTTTTTTTTTTAGCTAGTAAAAAAAATATTTTCATGTGTTAGAAACAGGAATCTTGTTGAGGAAGATATGAAAATATCCGCTACACTTTCATCCATGAAATAAAACCAAGACAGTGAAAAATATTACTATATTTCTTTCCCTCTTTCCTGCTCTTACATTAACTGGTCTCTCCAATGTTTTGATCTAATTAAGTCTCCAATTATTTGTATTTAGACGTTCATTGAGGACAACAAAAATAAAAGTAACAATCTAGGATGTTATCTATGAAATCATCTTTAAATGTATTGAAAGGATCTGATGTAAAATATTATTTTTATAAAGATGGCAACATAAAGGTTAATATTCTAGGCTCTGGTGCCAGAATGCTTGACCTACTACTTATGAATAGAGACACCTTGAGCAAATTACTATACTCTCTACACCTGTTTCCTCAACTGCAACAGGAACAAGCATAGACTGTACCACTTGTGTTTGATTTTACGTATTACACCTTGAAGCCCTGGTGGTGCAGTGGTTAAGAGCTTGGCTGCTAACCAAAAGATTAATAGTTCATAATCCACCAGCCACTCCTTGGAAATCCTATGGGGAGTTCTACTCTGTCCTATAAGGTCACTATGAGCTGAATCAACTTGATAGCAACGGGTTTGGTTTTTGGTTTTGAGGAAATTGTTAGACTCTTTACACCTATTTTGTCAATTGCAATGAGAACAAGCATAGAATCTACTACTTGTGTTTGGTTTGTAGGGAATATGCTTGATGAAACATGTATATCACATAATATGGTATTAATATATAGTAAGCACTCAATAAATATTTATTTTCTCATAAGACTATTTCTAGTTCTATTTTCATGACAGGAAATCCACCTTGAAAATGGGCAGTCATGAGGAATTTTGTTTTATTCATATACATTTTAATAATATTATAATCTCCAATAGAAAAGGAAGAAATCAGAATAAATGAACTTATATTCAATAAATACTTTATTTCTGAGAAATCCCTAAGGAATGTAGAAGAACCAGAAATTAATTCTGACCTGAAACAATTGACTCACTTACCAGAGGGTATATTTCCTCTTAAGTGATGAGATCCTTTGATCTCTATGAGAGCTGTACGTAGAATTGAAGACATGGAAATCTAATAAATATTCCATTTTTAACCTCAAGTTATTAGTCTGAATCCTACTGAAATTACTCTCTCATTCTATATTTTCTGGAAACTTCATTTCATGGAACTGGAACATGATTCTCATTCTCATTTTGAAGGGAAATCAGACTTAAAATGCAGGTTCTTCGTGGTTTATTTGCATTCCCATTTCTGCCAGTCCTGTGTTGATGTACTGCTGCAACTGCTTTTCAATGATTTTCAGCATAATTTTACTTGTATGTAAAATTAATGATACTGTTTGATAATTTCTGCATTCTATTAGATCAACTTTCTTTGGAATGGGCACAAATATGGATCTCTTCCAGTTGATTGGCCAGGCAGCTGTCCTCCAAATTTCTTGACATAGATGAGTGAGCACCTCCATCAATGCATCCATTCCTTGAAACATCTTAATTGGTACTCAGTCAATTCTTGGAGCCTTGTTTTTTGTCAATGCCTTCAGTACAGCTTGGACTTCTTCCTTCAGTACCATCAGTTCTTGATCATATGCTACCTCCTGAAATGGCTGAATGTCAACCAATTCTTTTTGGTACACAGACTCCATGTATTCCTTCCATCTTCTTTTGATGCTTCCTGCTTCCTTTAATATTTTCCCCGAAGAATCCTTCAGTTTCAAAATATGAGGCTTGAATTTTTTCTTCAGTTCTTTCCACTTGAGAAACTCTAAGCATGTTCTCCCCTTTTGATTTTCTAACTACAGGTCTTTGCACAGTACTTCATTATAGTACTTTACTTTGTCTTCTTGAGCTGCCCTTTGAAATCTCCTGTTCAGCTCTTCTACTTCATCATTTTTTCCTTTCATCTTAGCTACTTGACCTTCAAGAGCAAGTTTCAGAGTCTCTTCTGACATCCATTTTGTTCTTTTCTTTCTTTCCTGTCTTTTTAATGACCTCTTGCTTTCTTCATGTATGATGTCCTTGATGTCATTCTACAACTCATCTGGTCTTCAGTCATTAGTGTTCATTGTGCCAAATCTGTTCCTGAGATGGTCTGTAAATTCAGGTGGAGTATACTCAAGGTTGTATTTTGGTTTTCATGGACTTACTCTAATTTTCTTCATCTTCAAATTGAACTTGCATATGAGCAATTGATGGTCTGTTCCACAATCAGCCCCAGCGTTGTTCTGACTGATATTGAGCTTTTCCACCATCTTTTTCCACAGATGTAGTCAATTTGACTCCTGTGTATTCCATCTGGTGATGTCCACATGCATAGTCAACATTTATATTGTTGATAACAATTATTTGCAAAGAAAAAGTTATTGGTCCTGCAAAATTCTATCATGGGATCTCCAGGATTGTTTCTATCACCAACACCATATTTTCCAACTACCAATCCTTCTTCTTGTTTCCAACTTTTGATTCCAATCCAGATGTTGGTAAAAATCTTCAGTTTCTTCATTTCTGGCGTTAGTGGTTGGTATGTAAATTTGAATAATATTCTCATTAACTGGTCTTCCTTGTAGGTGTATGGATATTATTCTATCACTACAGCATTGTACTTCAGGATAGATGTTGAAATGTTCTTTTTGATAACGAATGCAATGCCATTCCTCTTCAATTTGTGATTCCTGGCATAGTAGACTATACGACTGTCCGATTCAAAATGACCAATACCAGTCCATTTCAGCTCATTAATGCTTAGGATATCAATCTTTATGTTTTCCATTTCTTTAGTGTCTAAGAAATTTTCATTTCCTGATGTGGAAGCATTATTTAAAACTCTTGCATCTTTAAATTAGTAAAAGAATATCTCCAAAGTGTTTGTGGATACCAGGTATCACTGAATTTATAGAGACATTTTTTTATCAGTTAATCTTTCTGTCTGGGGGGACATTACTGGAAAAGGAGTGCACAGTGAGTATAAAATCAAACATAAGAGAAATGAGACAGATTCTGCTTACCTTCACAGCTTAGCCCAGTTAAAATGAAAACTCTAATGCTTTATGCCACTTCCCCGCAAAAAACTCCAGCTGCTTTTCTAGTTGAAACTTATGAATGCATGAAGTAAAAATGCTTACAATGAAATATGGAATAAATATATCTGCATGGAATATAACTGTAATTGATTACCCATAACTTTCATCTGCTATGACACTTTCAGAATTTTTTTTAATGATGACTGTCGATAAATTTTTTTCTATGTTAGATAAAGATCTAAAGGCTAAATTCCCACAAACTTAAAAAAAATAATGATCCTCATTAATGTATAGATAAAGAAGCCCTGCTGGCACAGTAGTTAAAGCGACCCACTGCTAACTGAAAATTTGACAGTTCGAAACCACCAGCAGCTCCGCTGTGGCAGTAAGTTTCTGTAAAGATTACAGCCTTGGAAACCCTATTAGGTCGCTATGAGTCAAAATGGGCTTGATAGCAGTGGGTTAATGTTATAGATAGCTAGGTAATTTCCTAATTCTTAAAATTCTCTGTATAGAGACAGAGGCTGTGTCTATGGAGGGTAACTTTTCAAAGCATTTACCAGTAAAATAAAAATAAAAATATCTCACATTCCAAATATAACAAGAAAATCTACATTTTCCTAGTTATTTGAAATTGCATGAGGTATGATGGATCACTTTTGTATTGCCTTTCTAGCCATGGTCTTAGAACTCCCACCCAAGTGATTGGGTGGGAATGTGCAAATAAGGCAATTGTGGCCCACCAAGGGGATTGGTCAGTTTTGCCTTAAAAGAGAGCCAATTTCAGAGAGAGAGAGGATCTTACTACCAGCAAGGAAGAATAGCCAGGGCCAGAGATTGCAACCTTTAGACCCAGAAATCCTGCATTGAGAAGCTCCTGCAACAGGATACAGAGAGAGAGAGGGCTTGAGAAGCACTGGCAGAGAAATGATGGCACGAGAGGGTGTGGTGGGTTTCCTGGCCCACAGAGCGAGAAAGCTGAGTGCCTTTGGGCTGAGGATTACTGGCGGCGTGAGGTACCTCTGGGCACCTACTGGCAGACCTAAAAGAGCTTTGTAACATGTGCTTGAGCTGGGCAAAGGCTGAGGGCTAGTGAGATATTCCTGTGAGCATGGCTGGGAAGAGGCTGTCCTGATGGAAGAACTGTATCCTGAGCATTCCTGAACCTAAACTGTAACCTGTTACTTCCCTAATAAACGCCATAATAGTGAGTATTGTCTGTGTGGCCATTGCAATGAATTACTGAACCCAGCAGAGAAGTAGAGAGTTCCGTGGGAGGAACAGTTAGTGTCAGAGTTGGTAAAGATGGCGGAGAGAGGAGGCATGTCTGACCTCCACCTCATAGGAGTCGGCCTTGGGTTGTTGATCTTGATTCTCCTTTTTCCGTTGTGAAGAAAGAGGAGGTCAGATTCTGCGCCCACACCATTTTCACATTGCACATTTGCCTATTTTTTCCATGATCACCTTTACATGAATTAATTAATTTTGACCAGATTTTGTATATGATTGAGAAATTGCAACATATACTTAGAGCTGTCATTTAGTTCCTACAGGAAAATAAAACAGCTCTGTCAGGATATGACATGTATAAATTTTCTATGATATTTGTTAAATATTTTGAAACAGTTATCCAGATCTGGAAGGGACATGACAGCTTAGCAGCACCTTTATTTTACAGGTGAAGTTTAGGATGGCATCTACTCTAGGTGGCACACACAGTGACCTAACTGGGACTACACCCCAAGTCTCTACTCCTGTTTCAATAATATATTCACCACAAAAAATTGCAACGGAAGTATGTAAATGGATAAAGGTTTCATATATTTTCAGGTTACAAAGACTGGGTCTATAGTTTCCTAGTTTTAAAATTATCATAAATTGATTTTGGTTTGCATAAATGAATATAATGTCCCTGGGCGATACAAATGGTTAATGCGCTTGGCAGCTAACCAAAAGCTTAGAGGTTTGAGTTGCCCAGAGGTGCCTCAGAAGAAAGGCCTGGTGATCTATTTCTGAAAAATCAGCCATTGAAAACCCTATGGAATACAGTTCTACTTTGACACACATGGGGTTGCCATGAATCAACACCATAGCAATTGATTTGGTTATGTGTGTGAGTATATATATATATATATATGTATGTAATAAAGAGAAATTTAAAAAATCAAAGGTACCAGGATTTTCTACAATATAGAGATCAAAGTTAATAGACACCTAATGGTTTTTTAAATTACTCTTCAGAAGAACTATTTCCGTCAAAACCCACTTTTCTTGTTTTGAATGACTGGAGAAATTTAAAACAGTTCATTGTATAAAGGTTTATTGTATATTATTTAGAACCTTGCCATTATGTAGAGACTCAGTGATTCTCTTTAGGGAAATAATGGAAATAATTTAGGAGTATGTTCATTAGCTTCAATTCCTTATGATATACCATTGTTTTTGTTGTTTTCATGTGAGGAATTTGCCCTACTAGCTAACAAGTAGGCACTCTGCCAATTAGTTAATATGCTTTACTATAGGGTCACTATGAGTCAGAATTGACTCAACAGCAACTTTTTTTTTTACTAGTCATTTATAACCAAAAAACCAAATCTGTTGCCATCGAGTTGATTCTGACACATAGTGACTCTATAGGACGTAAGGTTTCCAAGACTGTAAATCTTGATGGAAGTAGACCGCCACATCTTTCTCCCACTGAGAGTCTGGTGAGTTTGAACCACCGACCTTTTAGTTAACAAACACTTAACCACTACCACCAGGGCAGCTTATAGTAATGTATAGAAAAGTATAAATTTCTATATGTATAAAAAGTGACCCCAGGCTGGGAGTTTGATATATGCATTTGTAATCACCAGACTAGTGTTGTGAACTCAACATTTCAGACACCTACAAAGAAGATCTCTTATTGAGAGACATTTTTGTGAATAGTGAAAGAGAAAACAAAACTGAGATGAAAGTGAAAATTGTACTACATTTCCAAACGCTTTAATATATGGAAGTAATTTCATTGCTTTTGAAAGTATCTGGCCATTTTATTTAATGAATGATCCATTTATTTTTTATAATATACTAGATTTCAATTCCCCTGACTTAACAGAAATGAGTGCATAATGCCAGTATAACATAATTTGTTTGTTCTTTATATTTGAAAGATCTCCTTTGAAACGATAAAACTGTACCAGGTTAGATTTCCACTGTTCTTCTCTTTTTCAGAAAAATGTATGAGACTGAATTTCAGTTGAACAGGAAATGGTGAACGTTGTGGTTTTTAGAGTGAATGCATGTCCTTTGCATCTAAATTTGGAATAAAAGAATCATTGAAGTTTGCATAATTCTTTACCGAGGTTTTGTTGTTTCAAATTTTAAATCTAAGTGATAGTGTGTTCTGCAATGATATGGAGGACAATATGATAATTGGTAGGTTCTGATTCTTAATTTAATTACAGTAATTAATCTCACTGGTATGATGCTGAGAGCCTGGCTTTTTTCATAATAAAAACTTCTGTTCCTTACTCCCTCAAATGTGTAACTTTATTAGCTTGTTGAAAAGACTTAATATAAATTTCCTTCTCAGTAAAACTTAGACACAGATTTCCCAGGTCATTATTTTATAGGAAGAACTAGCAGGCCACACTTCTTTTGACACTGTTAAACTCTGTCATCTTGTTGGGAGCTCTTCTTAAAGCTATGGATGACTGCAGCAAAACTATTCAAGCTTTTACTACGTGAACAGGAACTTTTTAGTTAAAATACATATGTTAAACTCAGGCATTTTAACACCATTTCAAGAGTTAGGGATATCTTGAAAAATCCATCAGAATATGAAGTAAACCTCATTTTAAAAATTTTCTTCAACTGAATATATTTTTATATGTATTAAGACTCTATGTTATATTAGAAAATATTTACAATTGAAATGGTCATCACTAACCAAGACAGACTAATTCAAGAACCTTCAGGAGCTGAGGACATGACAGTTTCATGGGAGAGCTAAGTTTGATGAGATGAAGAATAAGACCCTGTTTGAGGTGAGAAAGAAAAAGAAGTTAAACTATTCTTCCTGTCCCCTCCAAGATTCATATCATCTGAGAGTTTATATTTTGAAGTGGAGAGAATTGTTCTTTGGAGGGCTTTGTACCTGTCTTAATGATAGAAATGGGATTGCTCTCACGTATATAATATTTCATGGCCCCTTAAAACCCATTGCAGTAGAGTCAATTCCGACTCATAGAGACCCTATAGGACAGAGTAGAGCTGCCCCATAGGGTTTTCAGGGAGCAGCTGGTAGATTCCAACTGCTGACATCTTGGTTAGCGGCCTTAGTTCTTATCAGCTGCAAATAAACAGGGAGGAAGCACACCTTTAAACCTTTTAAAAGGACTGCAATAGAGCATGTCAAGTCATCTTCATCAGAACCAGCCAGGCCCACAGATGCCATAGATTATCCCTACTCTCCTCAATACACTCTAAATCAGGAAGTATCCCTGGCCAACTATTGTTGCCAACTTTTTCCTTTTCAATTAAAATGGTCAAAACCAAAAACCCGTTGCCATTGAGTTGATTCCAACTCATAGCGACCCTATAGGACAGAGTAGACGAGGGGTCATTAAATGCTACTAATATAATGCTGATGCTCCACCTTAGTGCTAATGAATTAGCTATAACAGAGCCTACTGACTTTACTAATTATCGTACAACCATGTTCATGTACCTGAAGTATTCTATAGCTTTATGCTGATCTTTACCATATATAACAACAATTAAATATTTTCTTCTTGAATATAATAAGAGAAGGAATCACAACATAGCATAAGATCCATATTTGGCTTTGAAAATTTGGCATTACCTATGAAAATGATTTCTTCTATATCCAAATGTGCACTCTTTTCTTGATTCTGATACAAATACAATAACTGCTAGGAGTTAGGTCATTTCTAAGTAACGTAGAGGTTAAGACCATTCTGATCTTACGCATCATCATAATGACAGATACACAGGTAATTTATAAATATGTGCATGATGTATATATAACATATATTATTACATCTTATATATAACCGTATAATCCCCATGTCCCAAATATCTATGTATCTATCATCTATCATCTATCTGTATCTATCATCTACCTGTCACACATCTATACTTATAATTTCTATGTGCCAAGGGCATGTTATGAGTCTGATATAATTTCTATCACAGTTACCAGTGTCTGAAAAGTAATAAGTAAGAAAGTAAATGTATAGTATACATATGAGGCTCTTCTTTCCTCAGGCATAACAAACCTTGGTGCTCTTTAAGACTTTGAAGAAAAAATAGAAATATCATTGGTATTCTAGCCACCCCAGTCTTATCCTGGATATTGCTCCACCCACTTTATCTTCCATTGGCTGTACAGCATTTAAAATGATCAGCTCTGACCCCTCCTCACCCTGGGCTTAGTACAGTCTTTGTTGTTGTTCTTGATTTAGAGTGTCTTAATGGTGCCTTCTTTACGGGTGTCTACCCTAAATCTGCAGCCATGGTTGCGTAGTGGTTAAGAGCTCACTTGCTAACCAAAGGGTCAGTAGTTTGAATCCACCAGCTGCTCAACTATGAGTCAGAATTGACTCGATGGCAATGAGTTTGGTTTTTGTTTTTTTACCCTTAATACAAGAAGCTAACAGGGAAGTCATGTGAACTGGCAGTCTGGAGGTAGAGTCGACAGTTTCAAATTCTAGTTGGACTATTTTCTAACAGTGTGACCCTGGAAACATTACTTAGTCTCTACAGGTCATTTATAAAGCGAGGACATTTATTTTATAGCATTGCTATGAAGAGTACATAAGATAATGAACATTAGGTACTGAGCATAGTGTCTATTACACCCGACACTATGGTACCACAAAGGAAGGTGTTTCAGAGGAAATTATGTGAGATGCAAATGAAGGGTATAAAATGTAACTAATGTAGAGTCATATATAAGACTGTGTGACTATGTGTATGTCTTTCTAAGTTCTTAAATTCTGGTATTCATAGTAAGCAATTCAAATTCCTCTCTTACATTTGTCTAAGCAACTAATTTAGAATTTTAGGGATTTTTTTTCAATGAATAAAGTAACATTGATCCACTGTTTTGAAATTATCTTGAATTCCAAATGAATGAAGCCTGAAAAAAAGGGGTATTGTATACATTCCATTATGAAGGTTAACAATGGCGAGTACACCACGTGTCAACTTGTTTTAATTGTATGAAGAATTTTTGTTCAGAAGTATTCCAAGTATCCGGTCTCAGACCTTATGGTTCTGCTTGTTTTCTTTTCATTATGTTTTTTTATTGTGTTCTTTCATTTTATTCCTTTAGAACATTTATAGTTTTCTCACAACAAATCTATTGTCTTAGCTTCCCAGGACTGCAATAGGAGAATATACAACTGTTAATAACAAATTGCCAGTGGCTAATCTTATGTCTTCCTTAGTTTGCAACAAGCGTTCAATACCTGCTGGGAGGTGCCGGTGGAAACGTGCTGAGATAACAGCTCTGCTCATAGTCCTTTCAGATAGATACTAATTCCACTATGTTGTGTGATTGGGGAAAGAAAAGACAGGTTCACGACTTGGAAAATTTAGGTAAGGATTTTTTCCTTCTCTGCTAAACAACAAGTTAAAAGGCCCATAAAAATGACTTGGTTGAAAACTATCACTCCTCTATTTAGATTTTAATAATATACACTCCTGCAGCTACGGGGCAGATAGATCTGTGATGTGCCTTAGCTCATATAAATCATTTGTACATTTCTACAAATATTTACAGGGATGTATAAGTAAAATAAAAGTAAATCATTTCGGTTGGTGAGCAAGGTGCAGTTGCAACAGTAAGAAAAGGTAACACAACAACAAACTTGTGGGGGTAGCTGAGCAGCTAGCCTGGGAAGTAATAAAAGAGAAGTAGGGCATGACAGGAAATCAGTGAACAGAGCTAACAGAGAACCAGACTACTCCATGTAGGGCAGAGCTATGTGAACATGGGTGCTGTGTGAACATCTGTGCCTAAATTCTGATCTTTGGAAAGAAAATTGGAATGACTATTTCACTGCTTATTTAACGAATGTGTAGTACATAGATGCCGAGATGGTCCTTATCACTGGGACTCCCCATAATGACCAAAGTCCTCTTTGATCACCAAACATTCAGGGTGGTTTGGATGTATTTCTGAACTATTCAAAGTTACCAAGATAGGAAGCAGCTAAGAAAAATACTGAGGCGAACAAACGTGTCTCAGGAAAGCAACCCCCTCAGCACTAATATATTACCTGTATTAAATATACCACTGACCTCCCATTAAAAGGCTAAAAACTCGTACACATGGACTAATGGCTCAATAATTAAGTGCTAGTAAGGACAGGATCTTTTCAGCAGGCTCTGTAATGAAGAAAGATGATGTAGCATTAAAACACAAACAAGAATAAATAGTATCCACTATTTTATAGTGTACAGGTGAGAATTTCACATTCAGTGCAATATGGAAAAGCCAATTTCTATAGGTGTCTATGGATAACTAGAAATGCTTAAAGAGAGATCTCTAGTAGGTTGAGTTGACATCATAGAGGAAAATAAACGTGTTCCTAGTATTTCTACAAAACTTAGGTAGGTATCAAACAGACAAGTTGAGTATATAAATGTAAAGAAGTATATTTAGCTAAATTATATCTTTTCTTATTGTTGTTATTTGGGGAAATTGGAAAGGGCAGGTGATACAAGTGGAAAAGATAGGGTTTGAAAATAAATATTGTTGCCTGCATATTCTAGTTTTGTCAGCTATTACCCTGTAAAGTTTTCTTAGACTTCTTCCTCCCTTTTCGTCTTTCCTCTTTCCCTACCTCTTCCCTCCCTCTTTTCTTGTGATTAGATTCAGTTATTTGAACCTGGAATGCCTTAATTAAATTTTGAGCTGGGTTCTACTACCTAGGAATCAAGTTGCTCAGTTGCTCTATAAATGATTAAAAGATGACTTGTCCAGAGCAACATGGTTCAGAAGATGGAATCTGAAGAGAATAGCAAACACTGTGTTTCTCATGTAACTTTCTCTCGCTGAAGTATGTGCAATAGATATTTCATTACTAGCATTTTCTTCTCTTTATCATTGAGCAGCATTAGCCAAGCATGACATATTAGCTCTCTTTAAACAAACACATCAATCTTGTGTTTTCATGTTCTCAGTTCATTATTAGAGTGATGGAGTGAAATCACTGCTTCTTTGTGGGGTTAGGAATCAAAGAAGATCTAATATCTGGGTGAATGACTTTTTGTTGATGCAATTCTTTTTGGAGAATAAACAATTACAGAGATACACAGCATGCTAGACTTTCCAGTTGAAAATAAAAACTGTTATGCCTCTACCTGTGGTACCAAATAAGATTTTATTACTTACAACAACTCTGGACATTGAATTGTCATTACTACCATTCAACTGTTTCTTTTCCAATGTTGTGTTATTTTCCTAACATTTTTCAAATAATGAATACATAACTATTGAAAAAGAACAGGGATTTAGGAATTAAGAAAATTCTGAAAGATTAAAGAGGAGAATAAAATTACTCATAATTTGATCATTTAGGGGCAACTACTGTTATCATTTTGCATAGTTTTCCCTTCTGTATCTTCCTTCTTATAATAATTGATGTCATATACTGTATATACAATTTAGTGTTATCTTTGCTTTTCACTTAAGGTTATATGTCTCTCTACTCTTATTAAAAGCTCACAAAACCCAATTTATATACCTGCAGAGTATTTCAAAATACATCTGAAAATAGTTATTTACTTAATTCAATATTCTTAAGCAGTGAAATAATTAATTTGAATTTTAGCTATTATGAAAATAATTATTTTCATCATGCATACATATATATTTCAGATCACTTCCTTAAATTATGAGCATTTTTAAGTTGTCTTCACACAAAAGATGTACCATTGACTCCTGCATAAGCAGCGGTCATGTGGCACATATGATGATTTAAAATTCTCATAAAAGAAAAAGAATAAAAAGAAAAAAGGAAAGAAAATAAAAGCTTTTGCTAAGAGGATAAAGCATGATACTACATTTTAATACACATATTAAATTTATTAAACTTTTACTAGTTTTTCCTTCTTCCTTCTTTCCTCCCTCCCTTCTTTCCTTCTTTTTTTTTCTTTATTTCTCTTTCTTTCAATCACAACTACTTCTCCCTTTTGTTATTTGAACCTGGAATGGCTTAGTTATAACTTTTTTTTTAATTGAGTTTTTGGTGAAAGTTTACACAGCAAGTTAGGTGCCCGTTTGACAATTTCTGCATAAATTGTTCAGTGACATTAGTTACATTTATCACAATGTGTTAAAATTCTCTTTAATTGTGTTCTGTTTGTTCCGTTTCCAGGACTCTATTTTCCCTGCCCCCTTACCTTCTCATCTTTGCTGTTAAGTAACCATTGACCTTTTGGTCTTATACTGATGGCGTTTAAGTACAGAACCGATCTTACCAGTGACATCCTTTGTTTTGTGTGCCACTCTGCTATTTGTCTAAAGGGTGATCTCAGAGGATAGGCTCAGTTCTAGATTTAATAAAGAGTATCTCAGGATGATAGTCTCAGGGAGTCCTCTGTTCTTTACTGTTGCAGTTTTTCTGGCTTTTTTTTTTTTTTTTTTTAATAAGAATTTGAGTTCTGCTCTACATTCTTCTCCCATTCTATCTGGGACCAACTACTGTGACCTCAGTCAGAATGGTTAGTGTTTGTAGCCGGGCACCATGTAGTTCTTCTGGTCTCAGGATAGATGAGATCATGGCACATATAGATTTATTTCTTCTCTGAGCTTTTGGTTACCTTTTTATTGCTTTGCTCCTAATGCATAGAGACCCATAGTTGTGTCTTAGATGGCCGCTCACAAGATTTTAAGAATCCAAATGCTACTTACTTCACTAGGATGCAGATCATGATTGTTGTGAACTACAAAGATGAATTGACACATTCAAATTGTGGTGTTGGTGAAGAATATTCAACATACAATGGACTGCCAGAAGAATGAACAAATCAGTCTTGGAGAAAGTACTGCCAGAATGCACCTTAAAAGCAGGAATGGCACAACATCATCTCCCTTACTTTTGACATGTCGTCAGAAGGGACAAATCACTGGAGAAAGACATCATGATTGTTATATAGACGGTCAGAAAACAAAAACAAAAACAAAAACAAAACAGAGATCCTTAATGAGATGGAATGACACAATGGCTGTAACAATGGGATCACACATAGCAGCAATTGTGGAGATAGCGCAGGATCAGGCTACATTTTGTTCTGTTATGCATAAGGTTGTTATTAGTCGGAGCCTACCTGATGACACCTACCAAAAATATTAGGAATTTTCTAAGTGCTGGAGATACAGCAGTGAACAAACAGCAAAAATTCCTTCCTTACTTCACTGAGCTTAAATTCTAGTAGAAAGAAATAGACAAAGAGAAGATAAATGAATGCAATATAGATCATATTGGATTTGATAAGTGTTGCTGTTAGTTGCTGTTGAGTTGGCTTCTACTCATGGAGACCTTCTGCATAACAGAAAGAAACGTTGCATAGTCTTAAGCCATCTTCATGATTTTTGTTGTGCTTTAGTTCATTATTGTGGCTACTGTGTCAATTCATCTCCTTGAGGATTTCCCTTGTTTTCACTGACCCTCTACATTACCAAACATGACGTCTTTTTCTATCAACTGGTCTTTCCTGATGTCCAAAGTAAGCATGCCGAAATTTCACCAGGCTGTCTTCTAAGGAGCTTTCTGGCTGCATTTCTTCTAAGACTGGTTTGTTCATTATTTTGGCAGTCCACAGTACATTCAATATTCTTTTTTGGCACCACAGTTTGAGTGTATCAATTCTTCTTCTGTCTTCCTTTTTAGTTGTCCAGCTTTAATGTGCATATGAGACAAAGTGACTATTGCTTGGGTCAAATACACCTTCTTCATCAAAGTGACATCTTTGCTTTTTAAAACTTTTATGCTGCAGATTTGCCCAATGCAATACAGCATTTGATTTTCCTAACTAAGTGAATGAAATGATTGACAACTGCAATTTTGCCTTTATTTATCATGATATTGTTTGTTGGTCCAGTTGTGAGGATTTGGTAAGTGTTAACTATGGAGAAAATATAAAGTAATGGAGAGACATACAGAATTTCAATGAAAGGATTCAATTATTAAAAGTTGTTGTTGTTAGGTGCCATTCAATTGGTTCCAACTCATAGTGACCCTATGTACAACAGAACAGCACACTGCCTGGTCCTGCACCATCCTCACAATCATTGCTATGTTTGAGTCCATTGTTGCAGCCACTGTGTCAATCCATCTTGTCGAGGGTCTTCCTTTTTTTTGCTGACCCTCTCCTTTACCAAGCATGATGTCCATGCTTCCAAGAAGCACTCTGGCTGTACTCCTTCCAAAACAGATGTGTTAGTTCTTTTGGCAGTCCATGGTATATTCAATACTCTAAACCAACACCATAACTGAAAGGCATCAATTCTTCTTCAGTATTCCTTATTAGTTATTAAATACAGTGCCAAATTAATTCACTCTCGGAAAGTGAGAAAGCAAGCCATGAGGATATCTATTGGAAAAGTATTCCAGGCAGAGGGAATAGGAAATGGCAAGATCCTGAGGCGGGAGAGTATTCGATGCATTTGAGGAACAGTTAAAATTTTCGCCTACTATGGGAAAAGTAAAGTGAGTGAGGGGAAGAGATAAAAAAAGAATACACGTGGGAAAAGGGATGCACAAAGCATTTTTAGTCGTGGTGAAGAGTTTTGATTTTACTCTGAGTAGGAAGAAAAGTCATTGGACGGTTTTAAAAAGAGGAATGACATGGTGTAACTTTTTTTTTTTTTTTTAGGCTCCCTTTAGCACTATATGTATAATAGACTATAGCAAGCAAGGTTTCAAACAAGAAGACCAGTTAGGAGATTCTTGTCACGGTCTAGGTGAGAGATGATGGTGACCTGAACCAAGATAAGAGTGGTTCAGTTTCTCACTATTAAGCTATTATGTGAAATTGGTGGATTCTAGATTTATTTGGAGGAGAAACTGATAGAAATTTTTGATAAAATGGATATGGTGTGTCAACAAATTTAATGAAAAGGTTTGGCATATATTTGAGAGTCTAATATATGTATGTAAAATGTTGACCACTCTTAGACTGTATTTTAAGAAAGTCTTCATTGTGAATATATATTGTAGTTAGGTGCCATCAAGTCAATTCTGACTCATAGCAACCCTATTAAAACAGAACAAAACACTGCCTAGTACTGTGCCATCCTCACAGTCACTGTTACGCTTGAACCCACTGTTGCAGCCACTGTGTCAATCCATCTCATTGAGGATCTTCCTCTTCCTCACTGATGCTCTACTTTTCCAAGCATGATGTCCTTCTCTGGGGACGGGTCCCTCCTGATAACATGTCCAAAGTATGTGAGACGAAGTCTTGCCATCCTTGCTTCTAAGGAGCATTCTGGCTGTACTTCTTCCAAGACAGATTTGTTTGTTCTTTTTGCAGTCCATGGTATATCCAATATTCTTTGCCAACACCATAATTCAAAGGCATCAACTGTTCTTTGATCTTCGTCATTCATTGTCCAGCTTTTACATGCATATGACGCAATTGAAAATACCATGGCCTGGGTAAGACACACCTTAGTACTTAAAGTGATATCTTTACTTTTTTTTAACACTTTAAATAGGTCTTTTGCAGCAGATTTTCCCAATGCAATGCATTGTTTGATTTCTTAACTGCTGCTTCCATGGGTGTTGATTGTGGATCCAAGTATAAATGAAATCCTTGACAACTTCAATCTTTTCTCCATTTATCATGATGTTGCTTATTGGTCCAATTGTGAGGATTTTTGCTTTCTTTATGTTGAGGTGTAATCCATACTGAAGGCTGTAGTCTTTGATCTTCATCAGTAAGTTCTTCAAGTGCTTTTCACTTTCAGCAAGCAAGGTTGTGTTATCTGCATATCACAGGTTGTTTATGATGCTGCTTTCTTCTTCATATAGACCACCTTTCTGGATATTTTCTCAGCATACAGATTGAATAAGTATGGTGAAAGAATACAACCCTGATGCACACCTTTCTTGGCTTTGAACCACGCAGTATCCCCTTGTTCTGTTTGAAAGACTGCCTCTTGGTCGAAGTACTGGTTCCTCATGAGCACAATTAAGTGTTCTGGGATCCTCATGCTTCACAATGTTATCCAGAATTTTTCATGATCCACACAGTCAAATGCCTTTGCATAGTCTGGAAAATACAGGTAAACATCTTTCTGGTATTCTCTGCTTTTGGCCATGATCCATCTGACATCAGCGATGATACTCTTTGTTCTATGTCCATTGTGAAGGTATGGGCTACCTTCAATCCTACCTGCAATATTACATTAATTTTTGGATATAGTAATTTAAAAGAACTATTGACTAATCGAAATCTTTTCAGAGCAGGGTGGCCAAGACGGTGAAGGGAATTGGAAACATATTACATGAAGCACACTTTAAGGAACATTTGATGTTTAACTTAATGACTAGAAGTGTCAGGTCAGAAATGATAGCTTTTTCAAATACATTGTGTCCTGAGGAAGATTAAGCTCTTTAAAAATGGACTCCAAGGGGCAGAACTAGTATTTGATGAGTGAAAGAGAGATACAGATTTTAGCTCACTATATGTCTGCATTGGAGCCCTTGTTTTTTCAGTGGTTAAGAGCTACGGCTACTAACCAAAAGGTCGGCAGTTCAAATCCACCAGGCCCTCTTTGGAAACCCTATGAGGTGGTTCTACTCTGTCCTATACAGTCACTATGAGTCACCATCAACTCAGTGGCAACAGATTTGTATTTTTTTTTTTTTTTTTTTTTGGTTTTATGCCTGCATTGTTAAAGTCAGGACCAGTCTAAAATGTAATAGTCTGTCCTGGGACATGGAATTCTTTATTATTCAAGGTATTCAAGCCAGTTTAGAGAATAGCTTGGTAGGAATATTAGAGAGGAATTCCAGTGTCAACTGAGTGAACCACTCATCTGAAGGTACAGGTTATTCTACAAAATTGTGTTTGAGTACTACATTTTGATATTGAGTACTTATAGCAGCCAGTGAGAAGAAATATTTAGGGAAGTTTTGAAATTTAGTTATCTCCCCAAACTCTAGATAAGGTAATCCTTCTAAATGGAATTTTTTTTCTTAAAAAAAAAAATGATTTAGCAGTAAATTGCCTCAGGTAATATTTATTACGCTTTGCTGCAAAGATTTATGTTTTGTTTTTTCCACAATATACTGAGCCTTATCTAAAATGTCTCTTAACATTTATAATGTGAAAAAAATAGTTTTCCCCTAAATAAGCACAGTGGTGATAATTACTAGTGTGTTTAATTTATCTGACTTGATTTGAAATAAAAATTCCTAGAGACATTTTTTTCTTTTCTTTTTTTTATTGGTTGGAGTCAACTATAATATTCATTAGACTGTAATAATGGAATTGATATAGTAATTACCTAAGGCAAAAGAAGTTTTGGAAATCTAATTTTAAATGTTGGTTTCATGAATCTAAAATATCCTATCTGATTTTGAAAATTTAAAAGTTCTTATCAAACTTACATACATATTTGGCATTCACAGTGTCTTATTAAATTAATAAATTATTATATGGATATTGTCTTAAGCTGAGTTCTCTAAAAAAACCAAACCCACTGCTGTCAAGTCACATCCAACTCATAGCAACCCTGTAAGACAGAGTAGAACTGCCCCATAGGGTTTCCAAGGATTGGCTGGTGGATTTGAACTGCCAGTCTTTTAGTTAGCAGCTAAGCTCTTAATCACTGCACCACCAGGGCTCTGTTGGGTTTTCTAGAGAAGCAAAATCAGTGCTTATAAATATACATATACAGAGATTTATATTAAAGAAATGGCTCAAGCGGTTGTAGAGGCTGGAAAGTCCCAAGTCTGTGGGTCAGGCTGGAGGCCTCTCCTGACTCAGGTAGCTGCAGGAGCTGGTGAACCCAAGATTGGCAGATCAGGCAGCAGGCTCTGACTCACAGGATGCAGAGTCCTATGGATCCCAAGTTGGCAGGTAAGCTGCTAGCTCAGGACCCAAGAACCAGAGATCAGATGAACCAGAGCCAGATGCAGGATCCAGAGGGAGCAAAAGCCAACAACCTTCATCAGCACATCTACCTATATTGGGTGCAGGCCACACCCCCAAGGAAACTCCCTTTCAACTGATTGGCTGCTCATAACAGATCTCATCATGGAAGTGATTACATTATATCAAATCTCACTATGGAGGTGATTACATCATTAAATAGCTGCCAAATCACGTCGTAACTGCCAAACCACTGAGAATATGGCCCATCCAAGTTGACACACAACCTTAACCGCTGCAGATATTAATATCATTATTTAACAGTTTCAGAAAACAATTATATTTTGAAAATAAATGCCTTTGTTTTGGAAAAGGAGTTGAAAAAATACTGCATGCATATAGAAAATTTATATTTTAGTGTATTGCCACTTATGGTTCACATTATTTTAAGGCATTAACTTCATTCATTCTTTTCTACTAAAAATTCTGTAGTTTAATTGCATCATCTGAGATGTAGGCTTAGCTCTAAAGGTGATCAAGATAATCATCTTCCCGGAGCATTACCTACCTCAATTATCCTACTGTTTGTTTTGATTTGCTTGGCTTTGCCTAGTGTCCTTGTCTCCCTTTAATCCTATTGTTTGGTTAATAAATTCTCCCTTGAGGATATAGTAAACTTTAGGAATATCAGCTATATATATTTGAGGGAGCAATACCTAGCAGACACTAACCCTAAAAGATAAATATTTCAATGTACTGAAGGAAAAGAAAGACATAATTGCAGAGATGTGACACTACTGGGGAGACTAGGGGCTCTCTTTTGTGGAGAACTGGACTCATGAGACATGAGGAAAGAAGAGATGAGGGAAATGTGAGAATCTGGGGGAGGAAATGTGTTAAGTGTAAATTTGACCTATCTCTGTGTTGTATAGGTAGCCTGGTGGCACAGTGGTTCAGCCCTAGGCTGCTAACCGAAAGGTCAGCGTTTCGAACTCACTAGTGTCTCTGCAGGAGAAAAGACCTGACAATTTGATCCAGTAAAGATTACATCTTAGGAAACCCTTATGGGGCAGTTCTACTTGTCCTACAGGGTCATAATGAGTTGGATGTGACTTGACAGCACACAACAACAACAAAAATATATGTTGTGTGGAATCCCTGGTGGAGCAAATGGTTAAAGAGCTGCTAACCAAAAGGCTGGAGTTTCGAATCCAGCTAGAGGCACCTTATAAGAAAGGCCTGGATATCTACTTTTGAATAATCAGCCATTGAAAACCCTATGTAGCACAATTGTACTCTGACACACGTGGGGTGGTCATGAGTCAGAATCAACTCTACAGCAACTGATAACCAATCTAATCGAATTTAAACTAGTCACCATTTATCCTGAAAAGCAGAAAGAGTCACCAGCTAGTATACAGGTTCTTGTAACAAATGCCAGGCTCATAAATACACTGAAAGGGCAAGGTCCCAGTAATGCTTACAGGTCATGTCATACTTTTTATTAAAATATACTAATCTATTTCTGTTCGGTCTATGGTCACATATAGTTCCTGGCTCTGGGGGTGTCATTGCCTCTGGTCTTTCTTTTAAGATTCCTGTGGAAGTGCTTAGGGATGAGAGGGAAACTGCCCTAAGCTACAGAAAAGATTTGGGGACTGCTTTTTTATACCCTTAATAATTGTTTTGTTCACAACAAATTGTCATATATTTGTTTTCATGGTTTTTTTTTTTTTGGCTTTAACAAAGAGAAGTTTATTCTTTCATAGTCCAGTAGGCTACAAGTCCAAATTCAGGGCATCAGCTCTAGGGGAACACTTTCTTCGTCGGCTCTAGAGGAAGGTCTGTGTCGTCAATCTTCCCTTGGTTTGGGAGCTTCTCTGTGTAGGAACCTCAGGTCCAAAAGATGTGCTCTGCTCCCAGTACTGCTTTCTTGGTGGTACGAGTTTCCCACGAGTCTCTTTTCGTATCTCTCTTTTATATCTCAAAAGAGACTGGCGTAAGACACTATCCAATCTTGTAGACCACATCAGTATAACCTCATCATAGTGACAGACTTTACAACACATAAGCAAATCACATCAGTTTTACAAAATGGTACACAATCATACAATACTGAGAATCATGACCCAGTCAAGCTGACAGATTTTTTTGGAGGACACAATTCAATCCATGACAGGCATAGTAACCTTGGGCCACAGAGTAGGAACTACCTTTACATGGAAGATTGGAGCCTGATGAAGATTAAAGGTCTGAAGAGCATAGGGTTAGAGTTAGGTCTGTTGATGCAGGCCTGAGCACAAGTAATGCAATGACCAGGAGGCAAAAGGCTCTAAGAAGTCAGGATCACACAAACTTTGCATCTGACTTTTTTATAGGGAGACCCTTTTCTTTAATTCTCTTTCCACCTTTGTAGGGGTGATAGCAGTTACTAAAGTGTACCCAAATTCCTTTATAGTTAAACGTCCTTCCATGTCAGCTTTGCCAATTGAGCTATGGGAATATATCCTGGCAGCATTCACTCATTCATTCTAAAAACACATAATGAGGCCCCCAAATGTGCCGGTAGCTGTGCTAGGAATTTGTAGTTGAACAGGATAAAATCCTGTACCCAAAATGCTCAAAGTCAAGTAAGGAGGAACTCATAACTTAATGGACAAAGTTAATCTTTACACAAAGGTACAGAAAATACACTTTCCATCAAGTCCTTGAATAGTGATTGAACACACAGTTTACCCTCACTGGCTTCTTATCATAAAAGGATCAGAATGAGCTTCAAAACAGTGGAGATGGAAGTGGTAGAAACCATAGTATTTCACATTAACCTTAGCCCCAAGTTATGAAATAAATGTCCTGCCCTGTTCCTTACGAAAGCATAACAAAAAAACAGCATCATTTGCATTCCAGAGCTACATAAAAATGCTTTTTGGATTATGCACTCTTTTGATATTTCTCTATCAGAGGTTCCAAATATGATTAGAGGTGCATTCCAGTTCATGGAAAAATAAGTTATTAAAGAGGCATTATGGGATTAATATCACTTTTATTCACAGCAAAATCATCTATGTATCCTGGAGTGCATGCGTATTTGTTTAGTCATATATGAATATGTATTCAGTCTATATAGTGCATGTGGAGCCGAGGACTTTTTTTTCTTATTGTTGTAGTTTAAATTAAGTTTACATTTCAAGTGAGTCTCCCATACAAAAAGTATACATACATTTTTATGTGACCCTAATTGCTCTCCCTATACTGGGACAGCACACTCCTCCTTTCCACCTCTGATTCCCCATGTCCATTCAACCAGCTCCTAACCCTCTCCGTCTTCCCATCTCACCTCTGGAAAGAAGCTGCCCATTTAGTCTCTTGTATCTACTTGAGCTAAGAGGCACACTCCTCACGAGTATCACTTTATGTTCCAAAGTCCAGTACAATCCCTGTCTGAAGAGTTGGCCTCGGAAATTGTTTTAGTTCTGTGCTAATAGACAATCGAGCGGCCATGCTTTCCGGGGTGCCTCCAGTCTCAGACTATTAAGTCTGATCTTCTTACTAGAATTTGAATTCTCATCCCACCTTTCTCCTGCTCCATCAGGGACTCTGCTGGGTTCCCTGTCAGGGTGATCATTGGTGGTAGCTGGGCACCATCTAGTTCTTCTGGTCTCAGGCTGATGAAGTCTCTGGTTTATGTGGCCTTTTCTGTCGCTTGGGCTAATACTTGCCTTGTGTCTTTGGTGTTCTTCATTCTCCTTTACTCCAGGTGGTTGTGACCAATTGATGCATCTTAGATGGCCACTTGCAAGCTTTTAAGACCCCAGACGCCACTCACCAAAGTAGGATGCAGAACATTTTCTTAATAAGCTTTGTTATGACAGTTGACCTAGAAGTCCCCTGAAAGCATGGTTCCCAGACCCCTACCCCTGCTACTCTGTCTCTCAAAGTGTTTGATTGTATTCAGGAAACTTCTTAGCTTTGGTTTAGTCCAGTTGTGCTGACTTCCCCTGTAGTGTGTGCTGTCCTTCCTTTCACCTAAGATAATTCTTATCTACTATCGAGTTAGTAAATAGCAGTCACTCTCTCTCCCCACCCTCGTAACCATCAAAGAATGTCTTCTTCTGTGTTTAAACCTTTTCTTGAGTTCTTATAATAGTGGTCTTATACAGTATTTGTCTTTCTGTGACTGACTAAATTCACTCAGCATAATCTCCAGTTTCCTCCATATTGGAAGATGTTTCACGGCTTCAGCGTTGTTCTTTATCTTTTCATAGTATACCATTGTGTGGATATACCATAATTTGTTTATCCATTCATCCATTGATGGGCACCTAGGTAGTTCCATCTTTTTGCTATTGTGAACAGTGCTGCAATGAACATGGGTGTGCATATATCTGTTCGTGTAACGGCTCTTAATTCTCTAGGATATATTCCAAGGAGCGGGATAGCTGGAGCATATGGTACTTCTATTTTTAGCTTTTTAAGGAAGTGCCAAATCGATTTCCAAAGTGATTGTACGATTTTACATTCCCACCAACAGTGGATAAGTGTTCCAGTCTCTCCACAACCTCTCCAGCATTTATTTTGTGTTTTTGTATTAATGCTAGCCTTGTTGGGGTGAGATGATATCTCATTGTAGTTTTGATCTGCATTTCTCTAATGGCTAATGATTGTGAGCATTTCTACATGTGTCTGTTAGCTGCCTGAATATCATCTTTGGCGAAGTGCCTGTCCATATCCTTTACCCATTTTTTAATTGGGTTATTTGTCTTTTTTGTTGAGAGGTTTTGCAGTATCTTGTAGATTTTAGAGATTAGACACTGATCGGATTTGTCACAGCCAAATTTTTTTTCCCAGTCTGTAGTAGTCTTTTGACTCTTTTGGTGAAGTCTTTTGATAAGCATAAGCGTTTGACTTTTAGGAGCTCCCAGTTATCTAGTCTCTCTTCTGGTGCTTGTGCATTGTTACTTATGGTTCGTATTGTTTAAGCCAAGTATTAGGGCTCCTACTGTTGTCCCTATTTTTAATTCTATGATCTTTATTGCTTTTGATTTTATATTTAAGTCTTTGATCCATTTTGAGTTAGTTTTTATGCATGGTGTGAGGTATGGGTCTTGTTTCATTGTTTTGCAGATGGATATCCAGTTATACCAGCACTATTTGTTAAAGAGACTGTCTTTTCCCCAGTTAACAGACTTTGGGCCTTGTCAAATATCAGCTGCTCATAGGAGGATGAATTTATGTCTGGATTCTCAATTCTGTTCCATTGTCCTATGTATCTGTTGCTGTACCAGTACCAGGCTGTTTTGACTACCGTGGCGGTATAATAGGTCCTAAAATCACGTAGTGTGAGGCCTCCCAGTTTGTTCTTCTTCTTCAGTAATGCATTACTTATTTGGAGCCTCCTCCCCTTCCAAATGAAGTTGGTGATTTGTTTCTCCATCTCATTAAAAAATGCTGGGGGAATTTGGATCGGGATTGCATTGTATCAGTAGATCGCTTTGGGTAGAATTGATATTTTCACAATGTTGAGTCTACCTATCCATGAGCAAGGTATGTTTTTCCACTTATGCAGGTCTCTTTTGGTTTCTTGCAGTAGTGTCTTGTAGTTTTCATTGTATAGGTCTTTTATGTCTCTGTTTTCATGTTAGTATATATTTTGGTTGTTGGATGCCATCACATATCTATAGTTTCTGGAGGTTACCCCAGTTTGTCAAAATACTCTTTGGCTGAACAACAGCATAACTTAGGTCAGTTAACAGATGACTTTGCAAAGATGAAACTGTGTTACAGGAATAAGATACACCACTAATTTCAATACTTGTGAAGAGCCAGAGGCATCAAGAGACACATCCAAGGACTTCTGGCAAAATGGCGCTCTAGGCAGAAGCATCACGCTGTCCCTCCACAGCAAAGATCTGAAAAACTAAGCCAAACAGAGAAAACAACAATCCTGAAACCC
>NW_004443983.1:15939622-15949312 GCF_000243295.1 Trichechus manatus latirostris
TAGAGCATAGTCGATGTCACTGAACTGTGCATGTAGAAATTTTTGAAATGGTGTATCTTTGGCTATGTGTATTTTCACCAAAAAAAAAAAAATTTCGAGAAGGGAGAGGGTTGATATGTTGTGGGGTTGTTAACCAATGTCATGAAACAATATGTGTACTACTGTTTCATAAGAAACTATTTGTTCTGTAAGCCTTCACCTGAAGTACAATAAAAAATAAAAAAAAAAAGAGAGAGACATACACACAGGCAGCAAGTAAATTTCTCTGAGCAACATGTCCTCATGGGTTAAATGGTAACAACAAATTTTTGGACTGAAAGAAGATTCTTTGCCACAATTAAACAGCTTCTTTTGTGGTTTTTCTAGAGCCCTGTTGAGAGGACTGGAGCAACACTGAGAACACCTTGGGTGACTGTGGTCTAAATATGTTCTGTGGCAAGTGAATCTATGTGTAGTTCCAATAAAAACTGACAGGAAAGAGCATGGAGGACAGATATGAGTGATAGAATGATCCACTTTGCCCCAAATAGTCCTAAGGCCCAAGCCACATCCCTCTTGCTTTCTCCCTATTGCCCTCCACAAAGGGAATGTGTGGAGCCATAGGGCTCTCCTAAAAAGACAGGATGATACAAACTAAATAGGTTCAGATATGTAGTTCTTTTGGACCAATTGTCTTAATATCTATCTTAAGAAAATTTCCTCTAGAGTAAGGCAAATGTCTTTGGTGGAAAACCTTAGTCATTTCACAGATTTAATGCCTGTTCATAAACATTCTATAAATAAGTGTCTCATCATTCATTCAATAAATATTTTTGAGTATATATTATATATAGGACTATGAGTAAAACTGAACTATTAACCGAAGTTGTCATGATGCTTAATTTTATATGTCCTCTTGGCTAGGCTATGGCACACAGTTGTTTGGTCAAACAGTAATCTTGATGTTACTATGAAGGTACTTTATAAGTGTGATTAACATTTATAGTCAGAACACTGCCCTGAATAATGTGGATGGGCCTTATCCAATCAACTGAAAGCTTTAAGATAAAAAACTGAGGTTTCCTAGAGAAGAAGAAATTTTACGTCAAGATTGTAACATAGAAATCCTTTGTGAGTTGCAGACTCCTGGCCTACCCCACTAATTACAGACTCAAGATTGTTAACATCTACTCTTGCCTGAGTTTCCAGTCTGTGAGCCTGCCCTACAGACTTTAGACTTGCCGACCCCCATAATAGTGTGAGCCAATTCCTTCCAATAATACCTTTATACTTCTTATTGTTTCTGTTCTATTTCTCTGGAGAACGCTGACTGAATCACTTGTCATCATGTTATTAAAAATACTCAATTATGTATGTTGTCTCTTTAAAAGAAAAAGGTTGTTACTACTGAATATATTTAAAAAAAAAAATCTCTGATTGGGCATTTCAGAAGTTTGACTAAGTTTTTTTTTTTTTTTTCCTGAGTAAACAATTTCTATTTACATCACTGTGAATAATCGTATGATCCCAGCTTATCCTTGCATTTATCTGGTTTCTTGAAATTCACTAGAATGAACCTGACCAATGACCATGGTTTAAAAAATGAGTCTGATGGAAACTTCTCAGAATAGAACCATTTTACTTAACAACTTCGTTCCACTAATCTGTTTCTTTTTGGTCTATGGCCACATATAGTTCCTACTTTCTTCTTAAAACTCTTCTTCATCTTGAGTTTTGGAACCAGTATGGTATAGCTTTCTCAGAATGTCAGAATTATATTCAACATGCCACTTGTGAACATATTTAGTTAATTTGTGAGTTTTGTGTTTATTTAATTATTTTCGTTAATTTTTGTATACTTTTGTTACCTGAAGTCCACAAGGCTCATTAATCAATGGATATTAATGAGGTCACAAGAGTAGTAATGTGGAAATTCCACTGGGCTTTTATCTTCTACTTGCACAACTGCAATATCTCAGCCCTCTGAAAAGTCTCCCTAGCTATTCTCTGGAGAGTGTTTCATGTTTGTTCAGTAATGATTATACACATCACTGTATTGTTGCTTTTTCCACATGTCTCCACTGCTGATTGATTATATCAGCTTATTATTCATCATACCTGCTATACTTGCCCATAACTTGGTGTCTCAATGCAGCCTAAAAACAAACCAAACTCTCCAAAACATTAAAAGGCACTACTTTTCTTTCAGTCCTTAAAATGACTTTTATGGAAAAAAGGCTTACTCAAGAGGCTATATCCTGTATTATTCAATTTATATGATATTTTAGAAAAGGTAAAACTATAGAGACAGAGGTCAGATCAATATTTTCCAGAAGCTCAAGTTGGGAGAGAGGTTCTCTACAAGGGCTAAAAAGGAATTTTGGGAGAATGGAACTTTATCCGCCACCTGTCTCTCAGTTTGTCATACTGTGTGGCTTGGGTGTTGTTACAATGCAAAAAGCTATGCCACTGGTATTTCAAATTCCAGTAGGGTCATCCATGGTGGACAGGTTTCAGTGAAGCT
The DNA here is from genome assembly GCF_000243295.1 of Trichechus manatus latirostris. Classification (NCBI taxonomy): domain Eukaryota; kingdom Metazoa; phylum Chordata; class Mammalia; order Sirenia; family Trichechidae; genus Trichechus; species Trichechus manatus. The sequence continues at coordinate 15,942,126 of NW_004443983.1, forward strand.
TCTAGACAAAAACAAACTAGGATTAAAGGCCTGGAGAAAATTCAGAAAATTAATCAATGAAAGCTCTATGGATCACAACAGAATATTTTCTAATATAAATGCTAGAAGGTCAGCCCCTAAGTTGGAAAACTCTTAAAATACACAGTGACCACAAGAATGGACTCAAACATACCAACAACTGTGAAGATGGTGCAGGCCCAGGCACCATTTTGTTCGGTGGTACATGGGCTCGCCATGAATCAGAGCCAAGTTGATAGCAACCAACAACAACTAACAAAATGCAACTATATCTTGATTGTGGTTGTGCATGCTGTCTGACTTTGTCAAAATTCATACAACTGTTTAATAAAAATGGAGCATTTCACCGAATGTGATGCCTCAATGAAAAATAAAAATCATCCAAACGTTTCCTTTATCTTCTTCCTACCTCCATAATGGAGTATAAACAATCCCTGTGGCTGAATTGTATGTGAGAGGGGAGCAGCAATTATAATCTGAATCTTTCTAATCCCTTTGGCTTTACTGTGCATACCCTCTTTCCCTCTTCTTTAGAAAAAAAAAAAAAAAAAGCAGAAGCCCTTATGTAAATTTATTCATAGCACTGGATTCCTGGGGCCATTGATTCCAAATCTAAATACACAATAAAAACAAAAGTTTAAATTTCATTAAATTCTATTAGAAACAATCATAGCTTAGTTATAGAAATTATTCTTTAACAATATTCAACTTGTAATTGGTAAATTGTCTAATATTAAAAAGGCCCATTTTATTGACTTGATACGTGGCTCACTGCAGCAGCGAGCTTTGACACAGACAAGACAGTCCAGCAACTAAATAAATGCTTACATTTCAGAATAACATGTCTGCTACCTGATCTTACAGTCTCTTTGAACACCTTCCAAGAGGGACTCATTCCATCTTCATGGAGTTACAACATTAAAATGGTCTTTAGATACAACAGAAATCTCACACTTTTAAACCCACTGGCTCTGGTTCTTTTTTTAAGAGTTCAAAATAGTACCTCTCTCTTCTCATTAAAAAGACAAAAAACAAAAAAACTGTCAAACATATGAAGCAACTAAGGTGTCTTTTCTGTTTTTTCTCTCCTTCAGACCTTCAGACTGGAGACTTCTATTGTATGATGTGATTTTTATTTCTCTATAGCAACTCTGTCCTCTTTTGGTACTCTTTGCCGATCTAGCTTATTATTAGTGTGATTATTTGTAGGTTTTTTTTTTTCATGTTTTCTTAAATTTTACTGCCCAGAAGTAAATAAATTTGTTCAGGAGTTCTGATCAGAAGAGATCAGAAATATCACAGCTTTCACTGTAGATATAATGTTTCCATTCATGTGACCTAAGATCTGATTGAGCGTTTTGACACTTACGTAGTTTGATTTTTGTAGATTTTGGTTTGATTTTTCCTTCTATCTCAGCTTCATATCATTCAAAAATTTGATCAATGTGTATTAGAGATCCTCATTTAAGCTAATGGATAAAGTGTTGCCTTTAGGCGTAAGACGAAAGAAAATACCCTAAAGATCAGCGTGATCCATTAATTGGAAACCTCTGGGTATAGTTGTTCAACCAGATATGAATTCAACTAATTGTGTAATCATTCACCTCATATTTCTGTATCTCACTCATAAGTGTATTATAGTGAGACTTTTAAGTGTTTTACTGACATCCATTTCTTTTATACTGTATTTTTCTGATTTTCCAGTCTACTAAACCTGTTAGAAAAGAAAATGGGTTCAGTCTAACAAGGCTTATTCTTAGTCAACCCATGGTAATGTTACTGCTTCTTTCTCTAGTTGCTTGTAACCAATTCTTGTAATTATCAATTCTGAATTCTTGCCTGGGATTGATGTAAAACTCTCTTATTTTCAAAATATAAATATTTTTCCTTTTCCAATATCAAAATTTCAACTTTTCCCTCTTCAGTCATACACAGTCTTTTCCTTTTTCAGTGAATATTGAATATGTTTTCTTCTTTCTTCAATAAATATTCTACAAGTGAAAAGAAGTTTAACAAGCAATTAAATGTTATCTTCACTAGTATATTATTATTTTGAATAATTGCTTTTTTGTAAGAGTAGAAAGATAATTTAGGGTGTAATATTTCTTACAGTGGAAAAACATAAGGCTCCAGAATTTTCCAATTTTTTTCTATTGTAAATGCAAGAATATATTTATTAATTTTTATTAAAATAGAATGCAATGAAAGATATCATTTTATTTAAAAAAATTGTTTATTTCTGTCTATCTATTGCCTCTCAATAGCCCTTTTAGTCAGGACTCTCTGAGAAATGGGTAATTCAGCTAAGATTCCAGTGATGTGAATGAGGCAAATACATGGAGATCCAGGGGAGGAGTAGTACAGGCAGAAGGAATTATTTGTAAATGTTTTGAGACAAGAAGCAGAAAAGATGCCATTGTGACTGGTTCACAGTGATTGCTAGGGAGAGAGATCCAGACAAAGTCTGAAAGATAGAAAGGACCGGATTGGATGGATACTACAATGATGAAGTACAGGCAGATGCAACGGAGTGTGAAAAGCTGGGAAGTGTTAATATTTTATTTTCCTTTTGAAAAACAATCACTTTTATTTGTAGGTAGAGAACTGTAGCCGTCAATTGTGGGAACAGGGAGAAAGGTAGTAAGCTCCTGTAATAATCAAGGCAGGGGTGAATAATGTCTTGAACTGTGTTCAAACATTGAAGAAGGTGATAAATGGCTGGATTCTGGATATGTTTTGGAGGTGGAAACAATAGCTCTTTTCTTAGGGACTGCATATGGATTTTGAGGTAAACAAAAGAATGAAGCCTGCTTTCTAGGATTTAGGATGAGCAACTGGGTAGATGGTGGGACATTAATTGAGAAGGGATAGATTGGGGAAATGTTGGATCAGTCTTCCATGGCTTTTAGTTTTTGTTTTCCATTTCTGAATGGTCACTTTTGTGTGACAGCTTATTTTTGTTTCATAATAAGCATTATTGTTTGTTTCATAGAAGCATTATTCTCTTTTATTATTCTGTGGTACAATTGAAGTGCCTTTAAAATTTCCTTATTTGTACAATTAACTCTGTCCCTTTGGTCATAGTTCTATAATGTGTTGCACTTAGTGTTGTTTTGCCTCAAATATTTAGTGATTCTTCATTGTGGGTCCTCTATGTAATTCTGAGATTCTCTATTGACCTGTCTATGAATTATTCCAGCAGTGATTGTGAATGAGAGAAGGACTCAGCTTAGGGGTAAGGTGAATCAATAGCTGTTCTTCCAGGGATGAGAACTCTTTTTTAAACATATTTTATTTATTTTTGTTGGCAATATACACAACCGAACATACATCCATTCACTGTCATTACACGGGAAGTTCAATAATACTGGTTACATAGGAATGAGAACTCTTGGAATTTGTGAGCAATCTGGGAAACTGCTCTGAATTTTGTTCCAATTGTCCAAATATAACACATCTGTCTGTGGGCAGTTGCCTTTCCTGCCTATTTCTTGATTCTATATTCCATGTTTTGTTTTTGTTATCCAACAATATGAGTTGCTGTCCCTGACTCTGGTGTAACCCACTGTGCCAAAGAATGGCACTGTCAGACTCTCAACTTTCTATTTGTTGTAACCTCTGCACAAACCTTGGCCTTCTGTTGAATATTTGACGATGTTGGCTTTTATGTGCATGGAAAAAAACAAAAAAGCTGAGAGTTATATGGTCCCTACCTGTCCTCAATCCTATCCTTGCCTTTAGGTCTTCTCTCTCTAAATTATAGGTTTCAAGTGGAGTTCTCGACTCAATTCACAAAAACTTGTGCTGGTATCTTTGCCACCCTTCATTCTAGTCTAATTGATGATGTTTAGGGCATATAAATGCAGGAGATCTTGACTTTGTTCTAACACTCACTTAGATTTTCCCCTATTTGGTTATCTGGAAGTTCTTAGAGAAGCGGAGGAAGAGGGAACACTAACACTTGGTTCCCTGACCATTGCATAGGGATGGTACCTATAGTGTTTAAAAATCTTATGTTTCTGTTTTCAAATTTTTAAAAAGCATTCTCAATACATTCTTTTCCTCTTCTATTGAAATAATTTTTGAGTATATAGTCAGAATTCTTTTCTTGAGAGCTCTGAAGTCTCTTTGGAAATCTTTGTTTTTGGATCTCATGACATAATTCTATGTTACCTCCAAATTTTTAACAAAATAAAGTTTTTTTTTAAAAATAATTATAAAACTTAACAAATTATATATAATTATAAAATGTTATACATTACTCACAAAATAGATTTCTGAGTGGTGCATATGGTTAACATATTCAACTGCCAGTCAAATGTTGGAGGTTTGAGTCCATCCAGAGACACCTCAGAAGAAAGACCTGGTGATCTACTTCCAAAAAGTCAGACACTGAAAATCCAATGGAGCACAGTTTTACTCTGACACACGTTTATTATTCCATTTTGCTTTGCTTTATCTTTCTGTACCCTGTCTCCTTTGTCTTCTCCCAAGAATACATTAGTAATCTAGTACATATTACACTTTTAGTTTTTCGAAACTTTTTCCATAAATATTGCAAATATGGAATTATATATTTCTCAGCAATTTGTTTTTTTTTATAATAATACACTACAGCCTTCTATCTATATTGATACACAGAAGTCTAACTTATTCTTTGTAATAGCTGCAGCATATTGCATAGTAAAAACACATATGTCTGATGTATTTTATCCTTCCCTTATTTATGACTAATCAGACAAAGCTGCAATAAATATCACTGCACAGATATGCTGATACATTCATTTCCATAGGATTGCCAGAAGTGGGATGGTGAGATCAAAGTATAAGTACATTAAAAATATATTACTAAGTATTTCCTGATTATTTTTTAATTCCCACCAAAAATGTATGAGAGGATCTTTCTCTCTGCATCCTTGCCAGCACTAGCAAATTTTTCACTATCTAATGAAAAAGGGTATATTTGATCTACTTTTATCATAAGCCTTAAGGGAAGAAGGTTTTTCTTTGTTTAACCTTCATTTGAGGTTCTGTTTTGGAATTGTTTCTTTATATCTTTTTTCATTTATTTTATTATACTGATTGCTTCTATCACTCTGTAAAAGCTCTTTGTGTATTATGGTTATACATCTTTTATTTATTATGTGTGTTTTGAAGTAGCCAGACTTTTTTATTAAAAAGTAGAAATCATATGTTGCATACTTACTATTTGCAATATGTTTTTGTTACTTAAGATTAAGACTGTGGAATTGCTAATCAAGAGTAAGCAGAGACTTGAAAAATTCCATATTTAATAGCATTATAATAATTTATAATATAGATTCACCACAATTGGATTACCCATTTGCATTATATTGGTCATAGAAATTGTTAAATTATTTTTCTATGAAAATAATACTTGTCACAAAGGATTTCCTGCTTTATCTATTATATTCTTAGTCTAGGTTCCTAGAATGAGAATTTATTAGATTCGAACACATAAACATTTTAAGGCTTCTAATTAACATTCCTAATAAATAGAAAAACAATTCTTCTTACCTACTTCTTTATGGTGTTATCATTGGAAATAATTTAATTAGGAAATGAATATTTCTACTTATTACAGTGCCTTATATGTATAGTTAATTTCACTTGATCTTTGTACAAAATTAAACACTCATTTTCTGTTTAGTGAATTACTTCCTATATTTTTTCTAGAGCTATTAGATTCATCCTATTTTTTCCTTCTAATAACTCCCTATATGCTAATTTTGTGAAAATGGTGCTATATGTTTAATGAATCAGCAGCTTAGAAGGCCAAAAAAATACTTTTATGTTCACTGCTAAATCTGAAATACATATATATTTAAATATATAAAATTCAAGATAACTCTCCAAGTTTGCTCCTGGATCAGGGCATCTGTGCTTGTGGTTGTCTGTCTGATTTCCTCCAACCTCAACTTCCCTGGTCTGCTTTCCTCACTTCATTAAGGTCTCTGCTCAATAGCTCCTCCTTTGGAAGACCTTTTCTCACTCTCCTTTCTAAAATAGCCATCTCTCCCTATCCTTCTCTATCCCCTCAGCTTGATTTATTTTTTCATAGCTTATATTATATTTAAGATAGTAAAAACGGTTACATGTTAATGTATTTATTTTGCTTTTCTAGAATTAAAGTGTTTGTACCAAGAGGCCAGGAACATTGCTTAAAGTGTTCATTGCTGTATTCTGAACACCTAAAACACTTCTGGCAATTATAGGTGTTCAGGAGATATTTGTCCAATTGATGGATTAATTAAATAAATATTTGATTTTTGCTCAAACATTTATTACTTCCAAGTAAACATTTTTCTTATTTGTTTTAATGTCAGTAGGGGTTATATTGACAGAGTTCTTTTTTGTTTTAGTTATAATTTTGGGTATTAAAATAAAAACATTCGAAAAATAAACAACCTCGTAGAGTAAATAGGGAAAAAAAAACAAAGATGCATTTCCTTTTGAATGGGGATATTTAATAGTTAATGCACAGAGATGAACTCTCCCCTTGTCATTGTTTTGTGATCTGGTTATGCAGCTGGTCTTAGTATGGACTACCACATACTATGTGAAATGTGGTATTGCCATTTTGGGGTGTTTGTAGGTGTCAAACAATGAGAGTTTTAGAGCAATTTACAAATTTTAAAGAAAGGTTTTAGAAAATTCTAGAACCATGCATACACTCACTAGCTACAATCTATTATTCGTTATATATAATCTTAAAAGCTCTTCCGAGATTGGATCATTTTGATTGGTTGGTATGCTGGCATTCACGTTCCACATGAGCCACAAGGTACAGCTAGAAGTGCTGTTTAATGTTTGAATCACCACTTTTATTACCTAACTTAAAAAAAAATGGCCTGTACAATAAATGCTTTTAATTTATATTAAAATACAAAAGGAATCTAATATATATGGTTATCATAAAATAATCATAGTCTAATACTATTGTACCTCTGGACAACCACTCCCTGACTCTGAAATACTTTATGGTTTACATAATATGACTTAGCTTATTTATTGTGCTATTACCCAGTGATGTGTAAGCAGGGTATTATTCAGTTTCCATGTAATTGATTTTTTTTCTTACTCTTTCTATTGTTAATTTCTACCTTGATGGCATTGTGGTCAGAGAAGATACTTTGAATTATCTCAAC
>NW_004443983.1:15949867-15990667 GCF_000243295.1 Trichechus manatus latirostris
TTTGACTATGTCTGAGCAGGCGGACCGTGTGTTCCTTGTTGTTTGCTTGTCTGTGGGTACAACACTTTTCGCCTCCTTCTCCAGTTGGCAGGGTCAGTCACTCAGATATGGTACGGTAGGGCAGGTCTAGCTGAAGAGGATTTACTGGGACGGGTTGTTTGTGGCACTTACTACAGCCACCAGAGAGGGTCGGTAATCAGTGCAGGGCGGTTCCAGTAGGCCGTGCCTGTGCTGCTTGGTGGTGTGATGTTAAGCGCACGGTGCGGGTAGGCAGGATGCAGAGGGGAGATTGTTATGTGTGAAGCTAAGGTGGATATGGGAGAGAGGAGAGAGGAACAGGAGCCAAAAACATACAAGCAAATAAAAAAGAATGCTAGCGGAGCTTGCCTTTGGAGTGGAGAGATGAGAGACTGAAATGGAGAAAAACAGAAAGGGGAAGAGGAAGAAAAGTAAAGAAGGAATTAATAAAAATCAGAAAGGGAAAAGAACTGCAAAGTTCCCAGGGATCCCACTGGTGCAGCTATGAGGTCTGGGGAAGTTGCTGTCAGTTGTTGCAGTACAGCCTGGCTAGAAGGTGTAGAGGTATACAATGCCAGGTATTCAGGGAACAGAGAGAGAAGGAAGATATAGAGAGATGAGAAACTGTGTAATGAAGAAAGACAAAAAGGGTAAAAGAGGGAAAAGAAAACAAAGTAAATTAAAAAAAAAGAACAAGAAAAGCCCCCCCAAAAAAAGAAAAAAAAAAAAAAGAAAGAAAGAAATGTCCTGAGGGATCCCTCTGCACGTCTGTGCAAGCCGAGGGGGTAGTCTCCTTTCCACACAGCACCGCTTGGCCAGAAAGGGCTCCCAACTCATGAAAATGAAAAGAAAACAAACAAACAATTCAAAACAAACAAACGAACAAAAGCCCCGGGATCCCACCAGCGTCACAGCCCAGACTGGGAAGCAGCTCCACACTTGAATGGAGCTCCACAGCCCCTCAGGAAGAAGCGAAGATGGTGCACGGAGCCAGGTGTTTGAGCAAAAGGAGGGGAAGGTGGTGAGAAGTAAGGAAGAAATCAAAAGAAGCAGATAAAAGCAACACCAGCAGTCAACTAATGGCACTCAGAGAGCCAGCCCGTTCAGGTGTGTGGAATCCAGGCAGCCGGTGTTTCCTGGACAAGAGATTGTGGCCGTGGGAAGTGGACGAGGCCGAGTGGGGATGAAGAAGTGTGGAGGGTAGGAAAATGTATATTGCAAATTACCAGTTGTTTTGTCTCCCACTGGAAGCCCTGTGAAGCTGCCTTCTCATATCCCCTGTTTGCTGGTCTCTGATAGGAGTCCAAGATGGTGGATCCGCACTGCGTTAGCTGGTAGGGGACCTCTGCATGAATCTCTCCTAGCTCTCCATTCTCTGTCAGTTTTCTCACTCCATTTGGTGCTTGGCTGAGTTCTTTATCTCTTCATTTGATGTTTTAGGGTTTCAAGATTGTTGTTTTCTCTGTTCGGCTTATTTTTTTGGATCTTTGCTGTGGAGAGACGGCGTGGTGCTTCTGCCTAGAGTGCCATTTTGCTGGAAGTCTCAGCTTATTTATTCTGCATAGATACCACCATGCTTCCTAATTATTAATAGGCCACAATTTTCCTTTATTACTAGCGTATCGTTTTATTTCCTCTCTCTTTTTACTTCAAGTGTTTATTCATATTTATCTATGTATCTCTCTAGCTATCTATCTACACTCAACATTAAATTGGAAGGGGGTGATGTAGCCATACATTAAAGTAATAAACTAATCTTAATTTTTAAGGTACCTCTTAATTGACTGCATCTATTTGATTAACAGTTTAAACATCCAAAGAGTTCAGCCGTTCTCCTGTTTTGTTAGCAGTCAATCGCTTTAACCACTGTGCCACCAGGGCAACATATCAACATTAGCCAAGATAAAATCATATTAGCTGTCAGTGGTGAACATAGCCTTGAATTGCAAAAGGTCAAAATAAAAATACTTGTATGAGTGATAATTCAACCATACTGCTGCTACAGATGTGCTAAAAATAGCATTCCTAGCTTCTAAGCATCCAATGCGAGAAGAGCACAATTCCAAGATTCATGGCAGCTGAGTGAATCTTTTCAGCCCTTTCTTGCATTTTAGAGGTCTACTTTCTTAGTTGGTTCCCTGGGTGGTGCAAATGGTTAAGCACTTAACTACTGACTGAAAGGTTGGCAATTCAAACCCACCCAGAGGCACCTCAGAAGAGAGGCCTGGAGATCTTCAGAAAGGTCACACCTTGAAAACCTTATGGAGCAGTTCTACTGTGCACACATAGGGTCACCATGAGTCAGGATCAACTCGAAAGCAACTAACAACAACAACATTTTATTAGTTATAAGCAATTCCTAAAGAGAGACTATCACTCTTCAAAAACTTCATGGAATAACTGGGAAAAAACAAATAACAAAAATCTAAAACAATAGCTAACAATATTGCAAAAGAAGGCATCTGTGTGTATGTGTTGTGTATGTGTGTATGTCAGTGTCCTGTGTGTGTTAGTGTGTGTGCACTTGTGCATGCGTGAGTGTGTATGAATTGCATGGAGAGCTGTCTTAACACTTATCTATGCTTAGAAGAGGAATAAAATATATACAGACTCCCATGTTTTTGTAATGGTTTTACCTAATTACTTTAGTTTGCTGAAAAGCTTATTAATGCTGAAAAATTCTAGAGGTTCTCCTCAAGGTTTATCTGAAAAGTTAAATTGCTTCCTAGGAAATTTATCAACTATGTTAACCTAAATTTTACATAACTTTCAGGAATTATTAAAAACAAAGCATGCTACAAATTGGTAGGTTTGAAACAATGTCTGTTTTCTTTCTTTTTTGAAGTGGTGTGTGACAGAACAAACTAAGTAAATACATCTTTGATATCTAGGGTTGGAGATAAAATTACTCTTTAGCAGCTTGGTAAAAATATCTCTCTCTGGGAAAACTTAATTCTCAGTATAATTTAATCTTATTCTCACTTGTTTTAAGTTCTATTTGTTTTCTGAGCACATGGGAAAGCTTCTCAGCAGTACTGGGCTTGTAAATATAAATATTTATGGCCTTTATAGTACTTGAAAGTCACTAATATTGCATTGCATTTTATTGCATTTTAAATTTAGTGACTAACTATGGTTTTGAAAATGTAAACCTATTGATTTATTCATAGGCATTTTCTTTGGTAAACTTGTCATAAAATTTTAGTGAAAAATTGGCATCGTGTGTCTATAAGTTATTGATGAAAAAGGGCAAACAATCTTAGACTTTGATCCTAAGAGGGAAGGTTATAGCTCTCTTGTTACTATAGATTAAATCCCCGGGTTACGAACATCTGATTTACAGACAACTTGTACTTGCCCTTTAATGTTATGTAAATTTATACTCACTTTGAAACAATTGAACCAACCCCTGCTCCCAGCAAACGCTTCTTCACAATCATCTGCACTTGCTGCACGTGCAACTTTTAAATCATTGAAAAGGCTTGAGGCCTTTTTTTGTACTAAAGTATGGTTAAATAAGAGCCACATGCACCTGTTACAACTTACCTGCAAATTCGACTTAAAGACACACTTAAGAATGGACCTTGTTGATACCCCCAAGGACTGCCTGTAATTCTGAAATACAGAAGTTGTTTTAATAAAATAATTTTCAGGCCCTTTCAGTCTCAAACACATAATGTTTATATATTTTATAATTTTATTTTATTGTAGATGGGATACAGAAATTTTAGACACGAGTTATCTATTTTGAAATTACTGCAATTTCTAATGTTATCTTTAAGAGTCTTATCAAATCTGTTATTAAAATTTTGAATGTTATTGGCATACCTCTAGTTAATTGTGGCTGTGACAAAAACAAGATAAGAAAACAAATAGATCACTGTGCAGTCATTGATCCATATCTCAGCATTTGACTATCATGATCAGAGCAAACACTAAATCAAATTGAAGTGATCAATTTCACAGCACCATTAAGATATGTGATCTTTTTTTTTTTTTTTGCGTACACTTACAAGAATAGAAAATGCTAGTGTCATGTGGGTTAAAATACATTAATTTCACATAGAGTACTCTACAAAAGGAAAGGATATTTGATTTGTATGGCTTTAAAGTTTTAACAGATGAGTCTATCCCTGTGAGACCACAGACCATTTACCATCGCCAGATTGATTTCTTTAAATGCTAAAGGCTTGATGGTACTTTTCAGCACGGTTCATTGTGAGTAGAATGATACTTCAAATACGTATTAACTAAAGAGTCTTCAGAGGCTGTGTTAAAGAGATGAAACTGCATGGCAGAAGAGATAGTAATATTTAATAAGAAATACAATCTTGGTAAGATTTATATAAATAAAACTGTTGTAATAATTTCAAAGTTTTTTACAGGTGTTAAAAATAATCAAATATCTTGCAGCTAGTAGAGCAATATTTTTTGAAATAAAGAATATTTTTTAGTATTTTTAAGAGTCCTTTCAGTTTGTTAAATGTATATTCTGCAGTTTTTTCTAAGTTAGTTTGTAACACTTGCATGATGAACACCTCAAATGACAACTGATTTCAATCAAATGGACAGTTATTAAGAAATCAAAATCTAAGGGGTACTACTAAAGGAATTTTTACTTTATAGGTAGTTTATAGATCTTACATTTATAGGTCAATAGTTAAAGTATTGTCAAATTATGGGAGGAGTAAACCCTAATCATTAAATCAATGGCACTATTTTTTATCAAACAAGGAAGCAAGCAAACATATCAATAAATAAATAAACCCAAACAAACTAGATCTCATTTTGTGATATCTAGGCTTTGCCTCATAAAAGAAAGTAGTCTTTCTGGTATATTCTAGTCTCCGGTGTCTGCCTAATGTTTTAAAGATTTAGTTCCTTTTCATAACATAACTTTGACCACAACTGCTGCTTTTGGGGTGTGGGAAAAATTGACTTCTCTCTGTCAATGGCTTTCTACATCCCTTGAGTGTTTGAAACTACCAGAAAACGGAAAGTTGACAGTCACTGAGAGCAATGTGTTTAATTATGACACATTCCTACATTCCTAGTAACAAAGAAATATTCCTGGAACTAAAGGAAAAGGAGACACTTGGTGGCAACATATAATAAGGAGTGTGTGTGTGTGTGTGTATGTGTGTGTGTCTGTGTGTGTCTTTGAGCCTATGAGAGAGAGGGAGAACCCTGGTGAGCTCTAGAGGAGTGTTGGGATAAAAATGACAGTAACAACTATAGCTGCACCAGGCATTGTGCTTAAGCAGTTCCCTAATATCTCATTTAATCCTCTCAGCAACCCTATGAGGTAAGTATATACAGCTACCTCGCCAGCATAGAGTCTCTGACACAGGATAGCACACACATACATATACCAGAGGAGATTCATAATTTTGCAATTCACTATTTCAGGTCCAATTAATCAGCTCAGAAAATACATTCTTTTTTATGTGTACAATTTAATGAAACCAATTACATGAAACATACTGTACAATTATCATCAATTTCAGTTGTCAAATTTTCCATCCCCACAGACAAAAACTCAATGCTACTTACACAATGATTCCTCCCCTGCCCTATATGCCAGCCCCTAGGTAACGTCTGTTAAATTCTAATTTCTATATATTTGCCTTTTCTAGATATTTCATATTAGTGAAATTATATAATATTTGACCTTTTATGATTGGCTTATTTCATTCAGCATAGTGTTTTCAAGGTTCATCCATGTTGTGGCATGTATCAGGACTTCGTTTCTATTTCTTAATAAATTTCAAGAACATTTCATTTCTAAGAAACAAAAATGAAAAACTATAAGAAAACGTGAGGCTGAAAAGACAATAGGAAGAGACAAACGATTTTTGCCCATCTAAAGTTTAATAGTCCAGTTAAAATCAGTTTTGGAAGAAGGTAATAACAAGACAGTTTCAGATAGGAAAAGGCTCAAAGAGAGCAATACAAAATTTCAAATTTACAATCAAATGAGAAAAAAAATCAATGTAAAGAACTCAAGTATGAAAAAAAAATTACGGGGAAATAAAAAGAAAAGCCATGACCTAAAAGTCTGCATAATCCCAGAAATACTGGGAAAGTATTGTTGTGTATGTGTGTGTGTATACGTAGGGGAAATGGCAGGTAGGGAGTATAATCGAACAGACCTAAATTATAGGAGAAATCAGAAAATAGATTTTATTTCTTTATGTTGAGACAAAATACGTATTCAGAGGTATATATTAATAACATAACATAATAATTAAGAAAATTAAAAATATCAATGGAGAAAAATAAAAAAAAAATATAACAGAAAATAAAAACATAAGGGAAAAAATCAAAGAAATTACAAATATTCAAAGATGGGTCAAAATAAAATCAATTGATATTTAGAAGAAATAAACCTAAAGCCAAATGACAGAGAAAGGTGAAGTAGAATCTGTAAAGACATTCTAGACGTAAGCAACAAAAAACAAAACAGATGATGCCAGTAAAAGTAGATTTTCAATCATAAATGTGACCATGGAACATACATATATAGTTTGTTTACAAGAGGTAAAATTTATATTTGGGAAAAACTAATGAAAATGAAAGATAACTGTTTTATTACATAGTATGGTAAGCAGAAGGAGCCCTGCTTGCACAGTGGTCAAGCACTCAGCTGCGATTGAAAGGTAGGCAGTTAAAACCTACCAGCCAGTCCGTGGGAGAAAGATATGGCAGTCAGCTTCCATAAAGATTCACAGCCTTGGAAACCCTATGGAGCAGTTCTACTCTGTCCTACAGGGTTGCTATGAGTAGGAATTCAACTTCAAGGCAATGGGTTTGGTTTTTTTTTTTTTTTTTTTGGTTATGGTAGGCAGAATTCTAAAATGACTCCCAATTACCCCTGGCCTTGTGTAAAGAGAGCAGGTAAAATCTGTGAATATGAAGAGATATCCTCCTATGATTATGTTAGGTTATGTGTCAAAAATAAAATAACCTGACCAGAGCAGACTTAATCAAATGAGTACTTAAAAAGAACTGGGCCCTTTCTGGCATGAGAGAGTCAAACTTTGAGAGGGATTTGACTCCAAGGGGATTCTCCTTTGTTGGCCACGTGGTAAGGAATATGGATGGCCATTAAAAGTTAGAGTAGCCTCTGAGTGACAGCCAGCAAGGACCCAGGGACCCCAGTCCTAAAACCACAAGGAACTGAATTTGGCAAACAGCGTGAATGAGCACGGAAGCAAATTCTTCCCCAGAGCCTCCAGAAATGATTGCAGACCAGCTAAACATCATGATTTCACCCGTATAAGATCCTAAGCAGAGAATCAATCCACATTGTGCCTGGACTTCTGACCTACAAATCTGTGAGCTAAGAGATGCTTGTTAAGTTGTTAAATTCGTGAAAATGTATTACACAGCAATAGAAAACTGATACATATAGAAATAAAGTGTGATAAATTTTTGAATTTAGGAAACTTAAAGAAGGTCAGCAAGGTATTTTACAGAAGATAAGATAATGAGTGGGGTGGAAATTCAGAGGGTTAGCACTGCAAAACAATGAGCCAAGATCTCAGTAGAAACACAAAGAGCAGAATTTAGCAAAAATTACACTGTTTATAAACACACCTGGTTGCTTTGTCATAGGGTCCTTTCACAGGCTAATGATTCTCTAGTCAGAAAAGCACCAAGCAAATAGAAAGCACAGTATATAATTTGACATTTTGGAGGTAGGTTCTAAAAGTATTTTGGAGGGGTTTTCATTAAAAAAAAAAAAAGGATGAGATCATAAGATGATAGTTTTAGATTCCTGAGACCCATAAGTGTTTTATATCTTCTCTAACTTGATCACACAACAATAAAAAATAAACATTTCTGTTTACCATATTGTCTCCCCTTCTGTTCTGGAGCCATGTCGCATGAAACCCTAAAAGCAGCAATGATCAATAGTGTATGAAAGTAACTACTGAAAAATTCTGCTTAAAGAAAAATTCAAAGCCACAATTATAGCTTCAGATTTTAGAATACATTTTCTCAGTTTTTGATTAACCAAGTTTAAAAAAAAAAACACATGGAAGATTAGAGTAATTTAATAAAAATATATTTTATTAAGAAATAACTGGCAAATAAAAAACCTGCAAACTTGCAAACAAAGAATACACTGTCTTAGAATGTTAATGGTTATTCAAAAACTGAAGCCATGCCAGGCTATTAAGAAAACCTCACAAAATTTCAGATATCAGCGGGTAATAAAAAATAAAAATTAAGTGTAAACAAAGCACAAAACCACTTGAAGTTAAAAAAATCTCAACTCTTGAATAAAAGAAAAAATCAAAAGGAAAATTATATTTTATTTAGAAATTAATTTCATCTGGTTGCTGTAAATTACAGTTTATGAAATGTGACAAATACAATATTTGGATGAATTTTTCATATATAATTTTATTTTATCATATATAATAGATTATTACTATTTATAAAAATAAATTACTAAAATAAATAAGCAATAAGCTAGAAAAATAATAACAGATATACCTAAAGAAACAGAAAAACAATATCAACAAAATTAAGGATGAAAAAATACATAAAAATATAGAAATAGTAAATTATTAGAAAATAATATATTATTAACAAACCTATATCTTCCAAAAATTAAGAAAATAGACAAACCAGTGACAAATCAAGAAATTTAAAAAAAAAAAAAACACAATATATGTCATAGAAATATTGAAACGGGCATAACTCAAAAATAAGTATAATCATTTAAGAGTCAGAGAATAGTCTAATTTTAATTTTATGATAACTAGTCTGATTAATATTTTATGGGAATTATATTAAAACACTTTATGCTCATTTGATAAAACTGTTAAGATTGTCAGAATTTTTGCTCACAATGACAGAAAAATAAAACCGTAATCTGGTTTAAACAAAAATGGACTATGTTTTCTCACATGATTTATATGTTCAGGGATAGGTCTAACTTCTTTAGCTTCCCTTGCTGCATCAGTTTTGTGTCACTGGTTTCTTTCGCTAGAGTTCTTAGTTTCACTTTTTCTAGATAAGCTGCTTTTTTGGACAGGTTTTCCTCCTTGTGGTATTTAGATAGTAGAATAAACAGTTTCATAATGAAGAAAATTATTCACTCATTTGGACAATATTTTACCTATATTTCATGTTTAGCAATTTTCTTTCAGACAATTTTAAATAGAAATTATTCATTTTATGTTCATAAAATAAATAGCATTCTACCTAAACCAACAAGAAAGAAATGATCTCGTTTCTGAATTCAAATTATTCAGTTCATAAATTGAAACACATGAGGTTTATCAATTTAAATTCTATGAATCAACAATTATTTATGCACAATTAGTTATAAATTAAATAATGAATTGACAGAAGCTATAATATGCTAAATCTTTTTTTAATGCTCCTTTCAATATATTTTAATGCTTTCCAGGTAAGATTTTATACAATCCCAATCTTCTGTACTATTAAATTTCAGAAGTTTATGTATGTGTTTTACAGTATTGCATTTTTAAAGATATGAGTTCTTACAGCTTATATTTAAAGGAGTATTTATTTTCAATTTATAGTGTAGGTAAGGAACTGGTGTCTTATAATTGAAAAAAATACATCTACTCCTCACTTCCACCATTGTCAGTTTGTCATACTGTGGTGGCTTGCATGTTGCTGTGATGCTCAAAGCTATACCACCAGTATTTCAAATATCAGCAGGGTCACCCATGCTGAACAGGTTTCAGTGGAGCTATCAGACAAAGACAAACTAGGATGAGGTCCCTGGTGGTCTACTTCTGAAAAAATCATGCAGTGAAAATCTTATGAAAAACAGGAGAACATTGTCAGATATACTGCTGGAAAACGAGCCCCTCATGTTGGAAGGCTCTCAAAATACTAGTAGAGAAGAGCTGCCTCCTCAAAGTAGAGTCAACCTTAGTGATGTGGATGGAGTCAAACTTTTGGGACCTTCATTTGCTGATGTAGCATGACTCAAATTAGAAGAAATAACTGCAAACACCCACTAATAATTGGATTGTGAAATGTATGAATCTAGGAAAATTGGAAGTCCTCAAAAATTAAATGGAACACAAAAACCACTGATGCCAAAGATGAAGAAACTGAAGATTTTTACCAAATTCTGCAGTCTGAAATTGATTAAACATCCAATCAAGATGCATTGATAATTACTGTTGATTAGAATGCAAAAATTGGAAGCAAAGAAGAGGTGTCAGTAGTTGGAGAATATGGCCCTGCTGATAGAAATGATCGTGGAGATTGCCTGAGAGACTTTGCCAAGACCAACGACATTGTCATTGCAAATACTTTTTTGCAACAACCTAAACAGTGACTATACATGTTGACCTTGACAGATAGAATACATAGGAATCAAATCTACTACATCTGTAGAAAGAGATTATAGAGGAGCTCAATATCATCAGTCAGAACAAGGCCAGGGGCTGACTTCAGAATAGACGATCAATTGCACGTATGCAAGTTCGAGTTGAAGCTGAAGAAATTTAGAGGATGTCCATGAGAGCCAAAATACGACATCGAGTATATCCCACCTGAATTTAGAGAGCATCTCAAGAATAGATTTGATGCATTGAACACTAATGAACAAAGACTAGACGAGTTGTGGAATGACTTCAAGGACATCATACATGAAGAAAGCAAAGTTCATTAAAAAGACAGGAAAGAAAGAAAAGACCAAAGTGGATATCACAAGAGACTCTGAAACTTGCTCTTGAACATCGAGTTACTAAAGCTAACAGAAGAAATGATGAAGTAAAACAGCTGAACAAAATATTTCAAAGGGCATTTGGAGAAAACAAAGTAAAGTATTATAATGACATGTGCAAAGACCTGGAGTTAGAAAAGTAAAATAAGAATATGCTTGGTATTTCTCGAGCTGAAAGAATTGAAGAAAAAATTCAAGCCTCAAGTTGCAGTAGTGAAGGATTGCACAGAGAAAATATTGAACCATCCAGGAAGCATCAAAAGAAGATGGAAGGAATATAGAGTCACTGTACCAAAAAGAATTGGCTGATATTCAACCATTTCAGGAGGTATCATTTGATCAAGAACCGATGGTACTGAAGGAAGAAGTCCAAGCTGCTCTGAAGGCACTGGACAAAAACAAGCCTCCAGGAATTGATGGAATACCAGTTGAGATACTTCAATAAGCAGATGCAGTGCTGGCGGTGCTCACTTGTCTATGCCAAGAAATTTGAAAGACAGCTACCCGGCCAACCAACTGGAAGAGTTCTATAGTTGTGCCCATTCCAAAGAAAGGTGATCTAACAGAATGTATAAATTATCAAACAGTATTATTAATATCTGTCATGGATTGAATTGTGTCCCCTAAAAATATCTGTCAACTTGGCTGGGTCATGATTCCCAGTATTGTATGATTGTGTACTATTCTGTAATCTGATGTGATTTCCTTATGTGTTGTAAACTCGATCACTGTGATCTAATAAGATAGATCAATGACAGTTATACTGATGAGGTTTACAAGATTAGGTAGTGTCTTAAGCCAATCTCTTTTGAGACATAAAAGAGAGAAGTGAGCAGAGACACATGGGAAACTCACACCACCAAGAAAGAAGCACCAGGAGCAGAGAGCATCATTTGGACCTGAGGTTCCTGCGCTGAGATGCCCCCAGACCAAGGGAAGACTGATGCATCACAAGGACCTTCTTCCAGGGCTGGCAGAGAGAGAAAGACTTCTCCTGGAGCTGATGCCCTGAATTGGGACTTGTATCCTACTGCACTGTGAGAGAATAAACTTCTCTTTGTTAAAGCCATCCACTTGTGGTATTTTTGTTATAGCAACACTAGATAACTTAGACAATATCATACCCAAGTAAAACTTTGCTGAAAATCATTCAGAAGCAGTTGTAGCAGTACATTGGCAGAGAACTGTCAGAAATTCACTGGATTTGACGACATGGAACCAGGGATATCAAGCTGATGTCAGATGGATCTTGGCTGAATGCAGAGAATACCATAAAGATGTTTACTTGTGTTTTATTGACTATGCAAAAGCATTCGAGTGTGTAGATCTTAACAAATCATGAATAACATTGCGATGAATGTGAATTCCAGCACACTTAATTGTGCTCATGAAGAACCTGTACATAGACCAAGAGGAAGTTGCTCAAACAGAACAAGGGGATACTGCAAGGTTTAAAGCAAGCAAAGTTGCATGTCAGGGTTGTATCCCTTCGCCATACTAATTTCATCTGTATGCTGAACAATCCAAGAAGCTGGATTATATGAAGAAGAACGTGGCATCAGTATTGGAGGAAGACTCATTAGCAACCTCCGATATGCAGATGACAAACCTTGCTTGTTGAATCCTAAGAGGTGTTGAAGCACTTACTGATGAAGATCAAAGAGTACAGCCTTCAGTGTAGATGACACCTCAACATAAAGAAAACAAAAATCCTCACAACTGGACCAATAAACAACATCATAATAGAGAAAATATTGAAGTTGTCAAGAGTTTCATTTTACTTGGTTCCACAATCAATGCCCATGGAAGAAACAGTCAAAAAATCAAATGAGGCGTTGCATTGGGACAGTCTGCTGCAAAAGATCTCTTTAAATAGTTAAAAAGCAAAGATGTTACTTTGAGGACTAAGGTGTGCCTGACCCAAGCCATCGTATTTTCAGTTGTCTTATGTGCACTCGAAAGCTGGACAATGAATGAAGAAGACCAAAGAAGAATTGATGCCTTTGAACTACGGTGTGTGGTGAAGAATACTGAATATACCATAGATTGCCAGAAGAACAAATAAATATGTCTCGGAAGAAGTACAGCCAGAATGATCCTTAGAAAAGGATGGCAAGACTTTGTCTCACGTACTTTGGACATGTTATTAGGAAGGACCAGTCCCTGGAGAAGGACACCATGCTTTGTAGAGGGTCAGTGAAAAAGAGGAAAACCCTTAACAAGATAGACTAACACTGTGGCTGCAACAATGGGTTTAAGCATAACAATGATTGTGTGGATGGCACAGGACCAGGCAGTGTTTCATTCTGTTGTACATAGGGTCACTATGGGTTGGAGTCACCTCTGTGCCACTTAACAACAACAACAACATCACTCCTGACTCATCAAGTACCTTATTATCTAACATTTCGCATTTACAGTAATATTAAAAAATCTACTATCGAACTATTTTGCACATAATGACACACATCTGGCAGTAACAAATGTCAAGGGCAAGGCGAGAGTAACGCTGGCTGTGATGGTTAAGGTTATGCATCAGCTTGACTGGGCCATGATTCTATGTGGTTTGGCAGTTATGTGATGAAGTAATTTTGTGGTTATGTAATGATGAAATTTGGCAGTTATGTAATGATATAGTCATCCTCCATTTCATGATCTAATGTGATCATCCTCAATTTTCACATAACACCTAGTTTTCACATAGTGACCTGGACTTTGGACCCTACTCATGTTGATAAGTGTGGAGTGGGTGTAATTGCAGTATATCATCTATTCTCTAATTCTTGCATGCTGTTCCTTTTGGCAATTTTAATTTTAGACTTTTTTTCAGAAAACTACAGGAATGAGTAAATGAGAACTATTTAGAAGAAATGAGAAGGTCTTTGCTGTAATTTTTATGACATTTTAATGAAATTCTTTCTTCGGAGTATGATTATTATAGCCTAAACTTTTCTACACACAGAGCTTTTTATTTAATAAATTACAGGAAAACAAATTAAAATAGTAATTTTCTGCTGTTTACAGTGGTTTTCACTCTATAAGATGCCCAAGTGAACGTTGCAGTTCCCTGGAGAGCAAATTAAAATACACATTCCTGGGCTTTATTTCCAGAAATTCAAATTCATTAGGTCTGGGATAGTTTATTTTACTAACAAATACCCAGGTAACTCTGAGGCAGTTCAGGGACCATTTTTAGCTTTGAGAGACAGATGCAGGGTAGAAGGTCACTCATCTACCCCCCTCAAAGTTTAATCAGAGTATTGCCACTTTCATAGCCTTCATACATTAGGATTATGTGTAAAATTTCATTTGATAAAATAGTTGCATGAATAAAAAAATTTGAATATTACTGTCTTATTCCATCACAGTTAGATAAAATCAGAGAAATTTACTCCATTTCTACCGAAAGGCCTGAGATGCAATCATACACAAAAAGCAAGGGTGGAGCTTATCTGATAGATCAGTACGTATTTTACATATTCATTTATAGAAAATGAGTATGATTGTTATCAAAAAACTTTGGTCAAGACTAAATGATGGCCAAGTCTTAAAGACAGATAAAATACTGAATGGTCAATCAACAAATACCCCTTGATCTCTTTTTATACTAATAATTCAAAACTGAAAGCATTAGTTTTATTTTCCTGATTCAAATGTACAAAGCAGTCAAAGGAATTTACTCACAACCCAGCATCACGGAAAAAAAATAAGGCAATCTAAAGAAAATCATAATTTCTTCTGAAACCAGCTGCAGTTGTAAGGTAACCAAGTAAATTGAATTCCAAAGAGTGATAACACCTCCAAGGAAAGATGGTCTAAAGCAATTGTTTCCCTTTGCCAGATCACTTGTGGAGGAGGTGGTCACCATATAAGCAGGTAAGAAGAAATTAGCTTAAATATTAACAAATACTTAAAGCCTCGGCATGGGCTGGTGCGTTAGTTTGGAATAACTGGGAGCCCAAGACTCAAGCTCCATTCCATAATCCTCCACCAGGTACTCATAAGAAAGATTGGGGGAGGCCAGGAAATTGGAGAGTGTCCCCCTTGGGAACATAGATGTGCAGGAGGTGATCAGCAGGCACTGGGGGACAGGCATTAATCACTGCCTGCTTCCCTTGTCCTAATCTAATATTAAGTAAAATCTTCTGTCATTAGAGGAGGAGCAGCAAACACACTTCAGAGCCAAGGCAAAGATCCCTCTACTGTGGATGTTCAACAAACCCTCTACTTCTAGGAGAAGGTCAGAAAACTCTTTTTGACCCAAGCACGCAGATACAAGACAGAGATGGACCTCCAGTAGGAAAACAGAGGAAATGCTGAGAAAGTGATGAGGTTTAGGTGCACAGAAATCTTAAGATTGAAGCTGGACCAAAAGATCAGAAGACCCTCTGCCCCCACCAACAAGAAAAGCAGTGTACCACTGGGGGAGAGGTAAGAGTGGTGTGAAAGACATCTTCAGTGGAACATACATGCCAAACCAAAACCAAACCCACTGCTGTAGGTCAATAGAAATTATCCAAACTGAAGCTCCAAGAGGAAAAAAAATAGTGAAAAAAATAAAAACTATATATTGTTATTTTTAAAGCAGTTTTAATCACACACACACACAAAAATGTCAATCCAGAATTCTGTATCCAGTGAAAATATCTTTCAAATATTAAGGCAAGTGCCCATCAAGAGATGAATGAATAAGTAAAATGTGGTACATTCATACAGTGGACTACTACACAGCAATAAAGAAAAAAATAAGTTCCCAAAACATCTTGGAACATGGATAAACCTGGAGGACGTTATGTTGAGTGAAATAAGTCAATCAAAAAAAAATATATGTTTAATCTTTATGAAATGACATGAACTATGTCATTCCATCTATGTCAATCCATCTCATTGAGGGTTTCCCTTTTTTCACTGACCGATTATTTTACCTAACATTACGTCCTTCTCCAGAGACTGGGCCTACCTGATAACGTGCCTGAATATACAGAAACTAATGTTCATTAGTGGTTGCCAGGGATGGTGGAGGGGAGGGAATTCACTCTCTAGACAGTAGACACTCATTATTTTTGAGGAATGGAAAGGTAACACTGAATGAGGGTGAAGTGTATGAAGCTTGACAAAGGTAAATGATGTCTCTAAAAAGTACACAAGAAAAAGCACCTATTGGTAATTGCTGTGGCATATATAATTTTAAAATAACAGCAAAAACAACCAAAAAATACATGTGCAGGTATATATGTATTTATGTAGGCATATATGTTTATAAGTATGTATATATGTGTGTATATATAGGTGTATGCATATGTATATGTATATGCATTTATGTGACTGTATGTACATATATTTATATACATAATAAATCACAAAGGGGGCACAGTTAGAGATACTTCTTAGACATAACCAAACACGTCGCTAGATTGGATTTCTGGGTTTGAAGAATTAGGAGCATAGTGTTGTGGGATATCACCATCAGTTAGCATGATAGAGTTTATAAAGTTATGTTCTACACCCTTGTTTGGTGAGTAGTGTCTAGGGTCTTAAAAGCTTGCGAGCAACCATCTAAAGATAAAACTATTGCTCTCCATTCGTCTGGAGCCAAAAAGAAGGAAACAAAAGACTCAAAGAAGAAACTAGTCTATAAGACAAATAATCTACATGAACTATGGCTTCATCTATCCTGAGACCAGAAGAACTAGATGGTGTCCAAGTACCACTAACGACCATTCTCATTAGAGACACAATAGATGAACCCTAAAAGAAAGGGAGAAAAATATGAAACAGAACCTCAAATTCCTAGAATTAAAAAACAGACTTACTGGACTGGTTGAGACTGGAGGACTCCACTAGACTATTGCCCTGAGATACAATTCAAATCTTGACTGAAACTAACTCCTCAAGTCACCTTGTAGATAAATAACAAATAGGCTCAAAAAATAATGAATATCACTATAAGTACTGTGCTTCTTTGAAAAATCACCTATATGACACCAAACGGTCAACAATTACTTTAAAACAAAGATGAGAATGTAAGGGGGCAGGGAAACTAGATTAATGGAAATGGAAACAATGAGAATGTTCACACAGTGAATACAGTGTGAAGAGTGTAACCAATGTCAGTGAAAAACTTGTGTAGAAATTGTTGAATGGGAACCTAAACTGCTGTGTAAACCTTCACCAAAAACACAATAAAATATTACTTAAAAAAATGCATTTAGGCAAAAAACAAAAAGCAAACGAAAGCTAAGAGAGTTCATTTCAAGAAATATTAAAGGAAATATTTCAGGAAGAAGGATTTGTTATTGCTGTTAGATGCCATTGAGTCTGCTCTGATTAATAGCAACCATATGTACAGCAGAATGAAACACTGCCCCATTTTAAGCTATCTTCACAACCATTGCTATGTTTGAGCCCATTGCGGCAGCCACTATGTCAATCCATCTCGTTGAGGGTTTCCCTTTTTTCACTGACCGATTATTTTACCTAACATGACGTCCTTCTCCAGAGACTGGGCCTACCTGATAACGTGCCTGAAGTACATGAAACAAAGTCTTGTCATCATTTTGAAGGAGTATTCTGGCTGTACTTCTTCCAAGACAGATTTGTTTGTTCTTCTGGCAGTCCATGGTATATTCAATATTCTTTGCCAACGCCATCATTCAGAAGTATCAATTCTTTGGTCTTCTTGATTCATTGTCAAGCTTTCCCATGCATATGAGGTGACTGAAAATACCATGGCTTGGGTCAGACCCACCTTAGTCCTCAAAGTGACATCTTTGCTTTTTAACATGCATCATTTTATTTCTTGACTGTGCTTCCATGGGTTTTGACTGTGGATCCAAGTAAAATGAAATCCTTGGCAACTTCAATTTTTTCCCCATTTATCATGATGTTGCTTGTTGGTCCAGTTGTGAGGATTTTTCTTTTCTTTATGTTTAAGTGTAATCCATACTAAAGACTAGAGTCTTTGATCTTCATCAGTAAGTGCTTCAAGTCCTCTTAGCTTTCAACCAGCAAGGTGTTTCATCTGCATATTGCAGGTTGTTAATGAGTCTTCCTCCAATCTTGATGTTGCATTCTGCACATAGTCCAGCTTCTCAGATTATTTTCTCAGCACACAGATTGAACAAGAATAGTGAAGTGATATAACCCTGATGCACACGCTTTCAAATTTTAAACCACATAGTATCCTTTTATTCGAATGACTGACTCTTGGTCTATGTACAAGTTTGGCATGAGCACAATTAAGTGTTCTGGAATTCCCATTTTTGTAAGGTTATTAATAATTTATTACTGTTATGATCCACACAGTTGAATGCCTTTACATAATCAATAATACACAGGTAAACATCTTTCTGGAATTCTCTGCTTTCAGCCTAGATCCATCTGACATCAGCAGTGGTATCCCTCATTCCACATCCTCTTCTGAATCCAGCTTGAATTTCTGGCAGTTCCCTGTTGACACATGCTGCTACTGCCTTTGAATTATCTTCAGCAAGATTTTACTTGAGTGTGGTATTAATGATATTGTTCAATAATTTCTGCATTCTATTGGATCACCTTTATTTGAAATGGCCAAGGATATAGATCTCTTCCAGTTGATTGACCAGGTAACTGTCTTCCAAATATCTGACATAGACAAATAAGCACTTCCAGCATTATGTCTGCTTGGTGAAACATCTCAGTTGTATTCTGTCAATTCCTGGAGCCTTTTTTGTCCAATACCTTCAGTGTAGCTTGGACTTCTTCCTTCAGTCTCATTGGTTCTTGATCATATGCTACCTCCTGAAATGGTTAAATGTCAACCAATTATTTTGGTGGTGCATGGTACAAAATGGAAATATGAATCTACACTAATGAATGATGATTGCTGGAAATAGAATAAAATCAGGGTAACTATAAAAGACATTTTCATAATTTTAATTGCTGTAAGTGATAATTTAATGTTTAATGTAAATACTGACACTATAGTTTGAATTTATAACTGTATGAAAATAATAGCACAAAGAATGAGAAATAGGAAATAAAAGTATATCTTTTTACAGGTTCTTATATTATAAATAAAGTTGCATAGTATCATTTGGAAGTAGACTGATAAATTGAATATTATACTACAAAACGTAGAACAACCACTAAAAATTAAAAGAACACATGACAAATAAGTCAGTGCTAGAGATTAAGTGGAAGAAAATATTCTGTTAATCAGAAGAAGGCAAGAAAGAAAGAAGGAGCAAAGAACATACTGGCTTTAAAGAAAGCAAAAAACAGGATAGTGGATATGAATTTGACCATACAACTAATTACACTAAATGCTAATTGTCTAAACACACCAACTAAAAAGTAAAAATTGTCGATAGGATAAAACATGCAAGACCCAAATATGTGCTGCCTATGAGATAATCATCTTAAGTAAAAAGACATTTACAGGATAATTGTAAAATTATGGAAAATAAATGTAAAAACTTGAATAAAGGGAAATCTGGAGTGCCTATATTGACACTATGTAGACTTTTTTAAAAGTACTAGAAGAAGATTACATAATGAATTAC
The DNA here is from genome assembly GCF_000243295.1 of Trichechus manatus latirostris. Taxonomy (NCBI): domain Eukaryota; kingdom Metazoa; phylum Chordata; class Mammalia; order Sirenia; family Trichechidae; genus Trichechus; species Trichechus manatus. Next base: position 15,969,155 of record NW_004443983.1, read on the forward strand.
AAGAAGATAAATTAATCAGGAACAGATAATCCTAAATGTATATACACCTAATAATAGAGCTTCAAAATATAAGAGGGAAAAGTATAGCATTAAATTATGATATTAGAAAAAGAAAAAAATATCTCAAATCAGTAATATAAGCTTCCACTTTAAGAAACCAGAAAAGAAAGTGCAAGGAAAGAAGGAAAAGAAATACTAAAAATAAGAACAGAAATTGAAGTTGATTAAACTGAAAACAGAAAAACAATACGGAAGAACAATGAGAACAGAAACCGGTTCTTTGAAAAATTCAGTAAAAGTGATATTAAATACCTATAGGTAGACCAACCAAGAAACAAAGAGGGAATACATAAATTTCATCTATTAAAGCCAGGGCCAGATGGCTCAATTGGAAAATCCTACAAACATTTAAGAAAGAAAAAATACCAATTCTATACAAAGGCTTCCAGAAAATAGAAGAAACAAGGATGAAATTCATTTTACAAGGCCAGAATTACCTTGATACTGTGAAGAAGCACTTTTTAAACTTTACAACCAAGACACTTGGCATGACTGAGGCTTCTGACTGAGGTGTAGGCCCAACTCCATTTTGTCAGTTTGACTACTTCTCAGAAGTTACTTCTACTTTGCAATTCTTAGAAAATTTTCTAACTAGGTCGAGATAGCAATAAATGTCTTTATTTATTTACTTTTCTTTGCAAGTTCCAGGAAATACCTGACTGCACTGTGGTCTGGCAGTTTCCAAAGATAGCCTTATAGCTAAAATCCAACCAAGGCGGGGCCAAGATGGTGGAGTAGTCAGATGCTTTCTGTGGTCCCTCTTATAACAAAGACTCGAAAAAACAAGTGAATAGATTAAATATGAAAATCTAGGAGTCCTGAACATCAAAGACAAAGTTAAGGAGTCAAACTGAGCAGGAGGGGGAGGGAGAGACAGTTCAGAAGCAGCGAGGACTTGCTACACCTGACCTGGCTGGCACCTTGCAGGTTGGATAGGCTGGTGTGTGCAGGCTGAGGCAAGCAATAGTGCTCAGGAAGTGTTTTCCACATAGGGAGAAATCGAGCAGTGGAGAGTCTGCTCAAGCCTCCGGAACCAGGGAGAAGTGGTGTTGAATCTGAAAGTTAAGTGCAAGCATCTAACCTACCAAGTGGGATCAAAAAAATCCTTCCCTCCTCTGTGAAGTATTTCTCTCCCATTTACCTACCCCCTCCCTGCTCTGCTCCAGTCCTGGTCAGGCTTCTGTGATTTGCCTGCCTCCTGGGCCGGAAGTGGGACACATCGTGCACCCTGAGCCATTCTCCTGGCTTTGGAGAGGGAACAAATTAACAAACAGGAAAAAATTATCTGCCAGCTCCCCTAAGCTGGGAACTCAGGGCGGGCACAGCCCGTTTGCCTAGGCAGAGGCATAAGGAGTCCATGGACTTTAAATGCCTTTCACAGCTGCCTAGACCTGTGTGGACCCATTTCAACAGCATAGGCCCTCATTAGCACAGTACAACAAGGTATATACCTGAAGCCCATTTTCAACTGTAACAGCTAAGTGGGGGTGGCAGATTTGTGATATTTGACACCGCCCTGCCCATTAAGTGGGGTCCTCACCTACCTACTTCAGTGACCTGAGGACTGGTGGCTCCACCCACTCCACCTAGCCACTTGTGACAGGTGTCTGAGAATAAGTGGTGCCTCCCAGTTCTTACAGCCAACAGCGTTGTGTGCCCAAAGTACAGCTGCAAAACCCACCCACCCACACACTCTAGGGAACAGGGAGATGCCTTCCACCCAGGCAGTCAGGGGCAGCCATCAGCCCACTACCTGGCTGAGCACATAGCCCCTTACTGCAGCCAGATACCTATGCATACTCTAATCACCCTTATGTAGCCCTGCCCATCTAGGACTGTAGATGACAGCCTGCACAACACACTTGGTGACTGATGACCTGGACACCTGAGCTGAATCCACACAAGAAAAGTAAACGGACTCCTGTGCTTACATACCTAGCAACAACTCTAACTACCTGGTGACAGGACGTGAGAGCTTCAAAGACACCAATAATCAAAGAAGCTCACAAGACCAGCCTATCTGAGCATATCAAAACAAAATAAAATAAGACTCTAGGACACAGTAAGCAAACATAAAATAAATAAGTATAATAACTTATTGATGGCTCAGAGATAACAGTCAATATCAAATCACATAAAGAGGCAGACCATGATGGCTTCAGTAAGCGATCAAAACAAAGAACCAAGAAACCTCCCAGAGGAAGAGAAAGTCTTGGAGTTACTGGAGGTAGAATTCAAAAGATTAATATACAGAGTTCTTCAAGAAATCAGGAAGGAGATCATGCAAAATGCAGATCATGCCAAGGAACACACAGACAAAGCAACAGAGGAACTTAAGAAGATTATACAAGAACATAATGACAAATATAACAGGCTCCAGGAATCCATAGAGAGACAGCAAACAGAAATCAAAAGATTAACAATAAAATTTCAGAATTAGACAACTCAGTACAAAGTCATAGAAGCAGAATTGAGACAATGGAATCTACAATTAGTGAGACTGAAGATGAAGCACTTGACACCAATTTATTTGAGGAAAAACCAGAGAAAAGAACTAAAATCCAATCAGTAAGAATTACTCGTAAACAACTTTTGTAAATGTCAACTAACAAAATGCTTGCACAGGAGATGCTAACACTTTGCGGTTTTGCCCTTAAAGAACTCCTTTCTCCCTTCGTACTTTGGAGTGCTTAGTTTCACTTTGTGGAACTAAACCATTATATTCCTTCAATAAAACTCATTCCTTTAATTTTAACAGAGACTCTAGTTTTGCTCCTTAACATTTCTTTATGTCAGAAGAGGAATTCAAAGGTGCATTGCCTGCAGTGACTCCCAAGGACTCGAAGACCACTCTTAAGTACCAGCAGGGCTCTTTGGACTCACCACTTCAGGAACTTATTGGGTGTTGCAGCCAGGTAAATAACCTCTTGAATTTCAAGCTGCATCTCCTTGTGTAGAGCTCTTTGAGACTTATCAAAGGATCTGGTTTCATTTTGTGCTCATCTGTTTCATTTTCTCTTGTCTGTTTTCATTCTGGTCTTCCAAGAATTCACTTCCGCTAGAGGCAGTAAAAAGGGTTTATTAAATATGTTGTTAACTAAGAAAATTGTTGTAAAATCAGGAAAAGTGCCAAATTTTCTATGGGCTAAAATTTATATGTTAATTATGTTTGAATAATATTAAACAAAAACCCTGTCGCCTTTGAGTCAATTCCAACTCATAGCGATCCTATAGGACAGAGCAGAACTGCCCGATAGGGTTTGCAAGGAGCGGCTGGTGGATTTGAACTGCTGAGCTTTTGGTTAGCAGCCAAGCTTTAACTACCGTGCCACCAGGGATCCTAAACAACAAGTACATAATATCATGTCATAATTATATTATTTCAACTGCTAACTCGATTACAATTTTATTTTCCTTTAAATCTGGCATCATCAAGCCAATAATTTTAACTGAACAATTCACATCGTTCACCCATTGAATTTATATTACTATTCAGATGTTTAGAGACTTGATAGTCTTAGTTTATTCTTGGTGTATCCTGATTGTTTAATATTATATCTCAAGATTATTGTACGTTATGTCTAAAAGGCCTTTAAAAAGAAGGTTAATCATTATGTTTACAGTTATTTTCATCTAAAGTTCTTTTTATTTTTGAATTGACTTTATTTGGCTTTGCACTACTTTTATAATTAATTCTTTTCAAGTCTTTCCCCTTTAAGAAGTATTGTTATTATTATAAGTTAATCACGACCATTTAAAATTTTCATCTACAGATAAGTTTTACTAAGCTTGACCAAAATGTTTCGACAAAAATGGTCTATGTCAGACTTGTGAAGAGGATAGTTTCAAATGTGGATACATTTAGACTAAATCAAGATTTCTAGAACTCTTACATAGAACCTGATGGAATTTTCAGCCTACCGCTAATTCAGAATTGCATGGGACCAAAATTAACTACATAGGACTGAATAACAAAAATATTTATTATAAGGTTTATATGAGTATTTCTGGTATTAAATATTCTATTGTCTAGACATGAGAAAACCATTTTTTCCCTGGTTAGTCCAGATCTGTATTTCAATGGTGTCAGCATGTAACTTCTATTCTTTGTACTTCAGATAGAGTTAGAAGATATTGTAGCAGAGGTCAAAATTCTGACTAAATGTATTCAGAGTGTTTTAAATGATTTGGCCGCGGACTCCTAGAAGTGAATACTGAAATGACTGTAGTAAGAGTAGTTCTTCAAAACCAAATAGCCCTTCCGTATGTTACTTATATCAACAGTCTTTAATCTAATACTCTAAAAGATATTTTTCACAGGTTAAAGAAACCTTTGATAAGCAGAAACTAGCGTCTAAAAATCTAGTTAACATCTCCCAGGAGAACATGTATATTTGAGGAAACATCAAGTGAAAGACTCATCGGCACCTTGCTGGAAAGAACCCTACTTAGTCCTTCTCACTAACCCTTGTGCTGCTAAATTACAGGAAGTTAAAACTTAAATCCATCTGTCCCAACTAAGGAAGGCTAAAGCTCCTACCTGGACTGCTCAACCTACAGAGGGGCTTATACTGAAACCTAAATGCCCTTGTGGACAGATGCAAATGATGTTGGAAGCAGACAGCTCTTCCCAAGATCATGGAAAAAGACCATACGCAAGCGTCCAAACTTATTGGACTTTGTCTAATATTTATTGCCTTTGAGATTGCTTTATTTTACAAGCCCGACTTTATTGACTTGTAAAAAATTGTTCCAGTGTAAACTATTGATATCTTTGCAATTTGTTCCATATTTATAGTAATTCTTTTTTAATTGCTATATTGCATTATTATGATACTATCCCTTGTTTTAAAATATTATTTTTTCCATGCAAATAAGTAAAGGACCTTCATTATGAAATTTTCCTTAAGTTTTCTCATGCTAGTTATGCTTACTCCTGCTGAGACCTGGAAATTTGCTAATTTGTTAATTAGCTCAAACAGTAGCCAGTGCAAGTAATTTAACTTATTCCTGGATCTGCCATCCCTCTTCCCGTTCTGAGTATGAGAGTTCAGAACTGTTAGCATTTCCTGAATCCAACCACCTAGTTTCGTAAATAATGTTATTATCAATCTTAACCTTACCTTTGAATGAGCTATACAGGTCATACTATGGAATCCCCCTGGGTTAATGACCCTACCTCAAGTGAAGAAAATCCTTTAATAGAAAGACCATAGGGTACCATTCATGCATTCCTTCATTCCTTTCTACCATAGGCCAGCATCCCTTAACTTGAAAAAGTAATTCCAATGTATCTGCCACCATGTATCATATAAAAGGAAAGCTTGCTGATAGAATAGAGGCTCAACAAAAATCTTTTAATTCTTTTGTTAAAAATGTATTAGACTATAAAATTGCCTTTGATTTTATTCTAGCCCAACAAAGAGGAGTCTGTGCAATTGTAAATACTTCTTGTTGTGCTTACATAAATACCTCAGGGGAAGTGGAACAGGATATCAGAGAAGTCCAACAAAAAGCTAAATGGTTACATATTCACCTTGAGCACAACTCCTTGTTTTCAGATATCCTTAGCTTACTGCCAAATAGCATCAGTTACTGGCTGCGTTCTATTTTACTGGTTGGACTGCTTGACTTAATTGCTGTTATAACTGTCCTAGGACTAGTTAAATACCTTTAAAATGTGTATCAAATGTTTGTACTCAAAATGAAATGTCATTTGCCATGCAAAAGATCATTGTCTTTGAAAAGATTGCATACCCAATGAAAACCACAATGAGATACAATTACACTTCCAATAGGATGGCTAAGATTAAAAAAAAAAGCAAAAACAGAAAATTACAAATGTTGGTGAGTATTTGGGAAAATTGGAACTTTTACCCATTGCTGGTGGGAATGAAAAATGGTATGGCTGTTGTGGAAAACAGTGTGGTGGTTCCTCAAAAAATTAAAAATGGAAGTACCATAAACTCTTTTTCATTGAGTTGATTCCAACTATACTGACCCAATAGGGTTTCCAAAGCTGTAAATCTTTATGGAAGTGGACTGTCACATCTTTCTCCTATGCAGTCACTGGTGGTTCCAAACCACTGATCTTTTGGTTAACAACTGAGTGCTTTAACCACTGTGCCACAAGGGTTCAGAAATTCCAAGTTTCGGCTATTGTGAATAGTATTGCAATGAACATTAGTGTACAAGTATCTTTTTTAGTCTCTACTTCCAAGTCTTTTTGGTATATACCTAGGAGTGGAATATCTAGGTCATATACAGTGGAATATTAGTCAGTAGGAGAAATAGATTCTTCATACATGCTACAGTACAGATGGAACTTGAAGACATTATGCTGAGTGAAATAAGCCAATCACAAAAGGACAAATATTGTATGACCTCACTTATATGAAGAAAAGAAAAGGCAAATGTATAGAGATCAAAGATTATTAGTGGTTACCAGGGGCAGGAGGTAGGGGTAAAGATGGGATTAATGGTGATGGAAAAATTGCTTCCATTAAGGGTATGGTTGCACAGCCGACTATTGCAATTGCAGTCAATAAGTTGTACACCTGTAAAAAGTTGAATTGGCAAAAGTTGTGTGATAGATATATTTACAACAAATATAAAAAACAAAAACAAACAAAAAAATGAGCAGCTGATGAAGCTGCTTATGTACAACCAAACACCTCATGGAGCTTGGATCCTTGCTTTGGACATTTAGAGTCATGGTTTCATGGGGCATCCAAGTTAATTGGCTTAATAACATGTTTAATGCTTCTCTGTTCTACCTCTTAGTTTGTTGTGTAGTGCCTGGGGTCTTAAAAGCTTGTAAACAGGCATCCAAGGAATAACAATGTGTCTCTATTCACTTGGAGCAACAGAGGAAGAAGGAGAGTCAGGAATAGGAGGAGGATATGGAATGTGTGGCTAATTATCTCCATGAATAACTGTCCCCTTTTCCATGACACTAGAAAAACTGGATGGTGCCTGGCTACCATTACTGAACATTTTATTCCAAAGAAGTTTCCATAGAAGAATCCTGATCAAAAGGGGGAAAATGTAGAACAGAATTTAAAATTCTCATAGATTCTAGACTTTCTGGAGCCATGGAGGGCAGATAAACCCCTGACACTATTGCCCTGCAATAATCTTTGAACCCTAAACCAAAAAACAACCTCTGAAGTCTTCTTAAAACAGAACAATAGTTTAGCTTAATTAGTAGAAATGCCTGCCTTTAGCATTATGCTCTTCTAAGAGCTATCTATATGGGATCAAACTGACAACAGCTCAGAAGATTAGATAGGAATCTTAGGGGGCAGCGAGTTTATCTTAATCAGGGAGGAACATCTCATAAAAGGAGGGTGAGAATGGTTGCACAACTCAAAGAATGCAATCAGTGTCACTAAATTGTACATGTAGAAACTGTTGAATTGGTGTTTAGTTTGCTGTGTATATTCTTAACAACAACAACAAAAAAATAAATAAAATTTGAAAAAAATAACACACGTGTAAAAAAAAAAAAGACTGCATACCGAGAAGAGTCTGACCTTATACATTAGATAGTCGCTTTCTGTCTGCCAAGTTGTTATTTTGTTGAATTTGGTGGCCTTGCTCTAGTTACTCCCTCACCACTAAGATCAGAGAAGCAGAGGCCCAAGCTATGGCATGGCAAAGATGAAACAGATGGTACCCTGCTACCCTTTTAAGGATAGCATTTGGGATCTTAAAAGCCTACCTTAAATAGACTGCCATCAAGTCAACTCAAGGAAAGTAAGTCCATGTAGAAGAAGGCACTCGTAATAGCGATCACTGAATTTCTATTGAAATTCTTGATGGAAAGGGGGGAATGACAAGGAGCACATTTCAAACTTTACAACCAAGGCACTTGGCATGACGGAGGCTTCTGAGTGAAGTGTAGGCCTGACTCCATTTTGTCAGTTTGACTATTTCTTAGAAATTACTTTTGCTTTGCAATTCCCAGAAAGTTTGCTAACTAGATCAAAGCTTATTAACTGAGTCAACATTGCAATAAATACATATATTTATTTATTTTGTAAGTTCCAGGAAATACCCGATTGCACTGTGGTCAGCCAATTTCCCAAAATAATATTTTAGCTAAAATATAACCAATATAAATTACTAGTAAACAACTTTTGTAAATATCAACCAATCAAATGCTTGCACAGCAGATGCAGACACTTTGTGATTTTTGCCCTATAAAGAACTCCTTTGTCTCTCTCTACTTTGTAGTGCTTAGTTTCACTTTGTGGACTGATCTTCTCCCCAGTCTGAATCATTTTATTCCTTCAATAAAATACGTTGCTTTAATTCTAACAGAGACTCCAGTTTTGCTCTTTGACTGTATGAAGACAAGACTAAGACATTATAACAAATCAAAACAAAAAAAGTTACCATAGACCAATATTCATCGTAAACACAGACTCCAAAATCCTAAGCAAAATTTTTGCAAACTGAATCCAGCAATACATAAAAAAGAGACTATGTTCTGAAACATTGGAGTTTACACCAGGAATTTAAGGTTAGTTCAAAATTTGAAAGTCAAATTAATTCACCATATAAATAGACTAAAAAAAGAAACATATGATCACCTCATAGATGCAGAAATAGCATTTGAGAGAATTCAATATCCATTCATGATTAAATCTCATTTAAATTAAAGAAGACTTAAATGGAGAGGTATATTGTGGTAATAGAATGATCATTATTGTTATAGATTATTGTCTTTTAAGTTGACTTATGAATTTAACACAAATATAAACAAAATCCCAGCAGACTGATTTTGAAGAAATTGAGAAGACAATTCTAAAATGTTTTATGGAAATGCAAACTGCCTAAAATAGCAAACACATTAAAAAATATGGAGAATTTACTATTGATTTCAAGGCTTATTATAAGTTTACTGTAATCTAGATAGCATAAGTTGACATAAAACTAGACATAAAGATAAATATAACAAAATAGAGATATATATGATAAAGTGATTTTCAACAAAGATTTTTTAGTAATTAAATAGTGAGAATGTTCTTGTCCACAAATGATGCTGGAACTATACCAAGCACTATACAGACACTATTAAAAATGGATCATAGACCTAAATGTAAAACCTAAAAATACAAAAATTGTAAAAGTCAACATAAGAGAAAATATTTGGGAACTTAGGTTAAGAAAAGAGTTTTTACACGGGACAGGAAAAGCACAAAAATGTAATAAATAAATTGATAAATTTGACTTTACCTCCTCAAAATATGCTGATAAGAAAATGAATATGATAGGCAACAGGGTGAGAGAAAATGAAAAGCACATACCTGATAAAAAACTATTTGTTGTTGTTAGGTGCCATCAAGTGGGTTCCAACTCATAGTGACCTACGTACAACAAAACTAAAAACACTGCCCATTCCTGTGCCATCCTCACAATCATTGTTATGATTGAGCCCGTTGTTGCAGCCACTGTGTCAATCTATCTCCTTGAGGGTCCTCCTCTTTTTCCCTGATCTTCTACGTTACCAAGCATGATGTCCTTCTCCAGGGACTGGTCCCTCCTGATAACATGTCCACAGTTCATGAGACAAAGTCTATCATCCTTGATTCTAAGGAGCATTCTGGCTGCACTTCTTTCAAGACAGATTTGTTCCTTCTTCCGGCAGTCCAAGGTGCATTCAATATTCTTCTCCAACACCATAATTCAAAGGCATCAATTCTTCTTTGATCTTCCTTATTCGTTGTCCAGCTTTCACATGCATATGAGGCAATTGAAAACACCATAAGTTGGGTCAGGCCCACATTAGTCCTTTAAGTGACATGTTTGTTTGTTTGTTTTAACACTTTAAAGAGGTTTTTGCAGCAGATTTGCCCAATGCAGTACATCCTTTGATTTCATCACTGCTACTTTCATGGGTGTTGACTGTGGATCCAAATAAAATGAAATCCTTGACAACTTCAATATTTCATCTGTTTATCATGATGTTGCTTATTGGTCCAGTTTTGAGGATTTCTGTTCTTTTATGTTGAGGTGCAATCCATACTGAAGGCTGTAGTCTTTGATCTCCATCAGTAAGTGCTTCAAATCATCTTCACTTTCTGCAAACAAGGTTGTTTCTTATGCAAATCACAGGTTGTTAATGAGTCTTCCTCCAATCCTGATGTCCCATTCTTCTTCATATAGTCCACTTTCTCAGTTTATTTGCTCAGCATACAGATTGAATAAATATGGTGAAATAATACAACCCTGATGCACACCTTTCCTGACTTTAAGTTATAGAGTATTCCCTTGTTCTGTTCGACTGACTACCTCCTGGTCTATGTATAGGTTCCTCATGAGCACAATTAAGTGTCCTAGAATTCCCATTGTTTTCAATATTTTCCGTAATATGTCATGATCCACACAGTCTACCTTTGCAGAGTCAACAAAACACAGGTAACATCTTCCTGGTATTCTCTTTTTTCAGCCAAGATCCATCTGACATCAGCAATGATATTCGTCCTTCCACTTCCTCTTTTGAATCCAGCTTGAACTTTGGATAGTTCCCTGTGGATGTACTGCTGCAACTGCTTCTAAAGTATCTTCAGCAAAATTTTACTTCTATGTGCTTTTAATGATCTTGTTTGATAATTTCCACATTGTGATGGATCACCTTTCTTTGGAATGGGCATAAATATGGATCTCTTCAAGTTGGTTGGCCAGGTAGCTGTCTTCCAAATTTCTTGTCATAGACTAGTGAGCACTTCCAGTGCTGCATCCATTTGTTGAAACATCTCAGTTGGTATTCAGTCAATTCCTGAAGCCTTGTTTTGCACCAATGCTTTCAGTGCAACTTGCACCTCTTCCTTCAGTACCATCTATGCTTTATCATACGCTACCTCCTGAAATGGTTGAACGTCGACCAGTTCTTTTTAGTGCAGTGATTCTGTATTCCTTCCATCTTCTTTTGATGCTTCCTGCATCGTTCAATATTTTCCCCGTAGAATCCTTCAGTATTGCAGCTCAAGGCTTGACTTTCTTTCTGCAGTACTTCCAGCTTGAGAAAGGTCAAGCATTATCTTCTCTTTTGCTTGTCTCTCTCCATATCTTTGCACATTTCAATACTTTATCTTCTCGAGCCACCTTGTGAAATCTGTTCAGCTCTTTACTTCATCATTTTTTCCATTCGCTTTAGCTACTATATGTTTATGACCAAGTTTCAGAGTCTTTCTGACATCTATTTTGGTCTTTTGTTTTTATCCTGTCTTTTTAATGAACTTTTAATGAACTTTTTTCATGTATGATGTCCTTTATGTCATTCTACAACTTGTCTGGTCTTCAGTCATTACTGTTCAGTGAGTCAAATCTATTCTTGAGATGTTCTCTAAATTCAGGTGGGATATACTCAAGGTGGTATTTGATTCTCGTGACTTGCTCTAATTCTCTTTAGCTTCAGTTTGAAAGTGCATATTAGAAATTCAGGTTCTAGTCTACTGTCGGCCCCTGGCCTTGTTCTGATTGGTGATATTGAACTTTTCAATAATCTCTTTCCACAGATGCAGTCGATTTGATTCCTGTGTATTCTTTCTGGTGAAGTCTACATGTATAGTTTCTGTTTCTGTTTTTGAAAAAAGGTATTTGCAATGAAGAAGTCATTGGTCTTGCAAAATTCTGTCATGCAGTCTCCAGCGTTGTTTCTATCACCAAGGCCATATTTTCCAAGTACTGATCTTTCTTCTTTGTTTCCAACTTTTGTATTTCAATCATCAATAATTATCAATGTATCTTGATTGCTTGTTTGATTAATTGCAGACTGCAGAAGTTGATAAAAATCTTCAATTTCCTCATCTTTGGCATTAGTGGTTGGTATGTAAATGTGAATAATAGTCTCATTAACTGGTCTTTCTTGTAAGTGTATGGTTATTATCCTATCACTGACAGAGTTGCACTTCTGGATAAATCTTGAAATGTTGTTCTTGAAGAGGAATGTGACGCCTTTCCTCTTCAATTTGTCATTCCTGGCTTACTAGACCATAACATTATCTGACTCTAAATGGCCAATACCAGTCCATTTCAGCTCACTAATGCTTAGGATATTGGTCTTTATGCATTCTATTTCATTTTTGATGACTTCCAATTTTCCTAGATTCATACTTCATACTTTCCATATTTTGATTATTAATGGATGTTTACAGCTGTTTCTTCTTATTTTGAGTCATGTCACCCCAGCAAATGAAGGTCCTGAAGGCTTTACTCCATCCATGTAATTAATGTCAACTCTACTTTGAGGAGGCAGCTCTTCCCCAGTTGTATTTTGAGTACCTTCCAACCTGAGGGGCTCATCTCCAGGCAGTATATCCAACAATGTTCTATTGCTATTCATAAGGTTTTTACTGTCCAATTTTTTTCAGAAGTAGACCGCCAGATCCTTCTTCCTAGTCTTAGTCTGGAAACTCAGCTGAAACCTGTCCACAAGGGTGACCCTGCTGGCATTTGAAATACTTGTGGCAGAGCTTCTAGTATCACAGCAACATGTAAACCAACACAGTACGACAAACTGACAGATGTGTGGGGAAATAACTAGTATTCACAATATATAAACAACCCCACAAATCAATAATAAGAAAATAAAACAACCCATTAATGATGGGTGAAATATCTGAATAGACATTTTACAACAAAGTTATATGGATGAAAACTATCATATAGAGATGTTCAACATCATTAACTCTTCAGGGAAATGCATTTTAAAACCACGAGAGATGCCACTAATACTTTTTAAAAAACCCCATTGCCGTCGAGTCAATTCTGACTCATAGTGTGGCTAAAACATGTCTTTTAATTTCAAGTGCTTGTGAGTTGCAGAACAGCTGGAACTCTTTCTTACATTTTTGGTGGAAATTCAAAATGATACAGCCACTTTGGAAAACATTTTGGCAGTATTTTACAGAGTTCAACATACACTTACGATACGACCCAGCATCCTACTCTTAGAAATATACTCAAGAAAAACGAAAACATATGTTCACACAAAGAACCATGCAGAATATTTATAGAAGACTTGCTTATAATCATCCAGACTGGAAAGTTCCCAATGTCTATGTTGATTGTGATACAGCTATACACTGAACTGCTTTGTAGTAGTGAAAATGAACAAATTACTAATATACTTGCAACGTGGATGAATCTCAAAAGCATTATGGTAACTTAAATAAGTCTGACTCAACAGACTACTTATTGTATGTATTTTTAGAATGTCATATAAATGGCATAGATGTGGCATTCTGGAAAAGACAAAACTGTAGGGACAGAAATCAGACCAGTTATGGCAAGGAATGGGGAGTTGCGAAAGTGAAATTGATTTCAAATGAGAACAAGGGAAATCTTTGGGGTAGTGAAAAATTTTATATTTTGATTGTGAATTGACTATATGTACAAATTTGTCTGGTAAAACTTTATACCCAAAAGTGGAAAATTTTATGTATGTCAATTATGCCTCAACACCTTAACTTTACAAAAGAGTAAAAAGAACCAGCAAAAACAAAAAAACAAAAATGAGTACATCAAGTTTTGATTGAAGAACCATTTTAAAAGAAGATATGGTGGAACATCGTTAGAAATTTTTTGCATAAATAAAGATAATGCCACATAATGTATTGGTTTCTGTCAAACCTACCAACTATATACGGTATAAATTTGGTGTGTGCCTTTCTTTAGCTATAGACTGTTACCTCCACTCTTTCTTCTGTACTGCCTGTGATTTGACGACATCTTAATACTCCAAAACTCATTATCATTCCTCCTTCTAGAAATTTCCTCAGCATTTTAAGTTTTTGCTTTGCAATTTTGGCGTTTAATTATATATATATTGGTAATTTAAATATTAGTTTTCATTCCCCAGATAAATTATACACTCTTTAAAGGCAGTACCTATGCATTACCCTTTCAGATCATAGCATAGCATTAGATGCTCAGGAGTGCTAGTTGACCAGTTTTTATTAATATGATTTTTTTCTGTCTAGATATTTAACAATGGTCCTTGGGATATAGAAAAGATTGTCTGGCTTAACTGGACGGGAATACTTCAAAAGTTCAAGACAGAACAGACTCTACTACTTCTATCAGAGCACCTCCAAAGCTATGTTCCATTAATTTGTTCATCTATTTGTCTATTTTTACTAGATTTGGAGCACTGGTGGCACAGTGGTTAAGAGCTTGGCTGCTAACCAAAAGGTTGGCAGGTTGAATGTACCAGCTGCTCCTTGGAATTCCTATCGGGCAGTTCTACTCTCTCTTATAGCGTCGCCATGAGTCAGAATCAACTCATCGATGATGGGTTTGGTTGGTTTTACCAGATTTAATCCCCTGGGGGCATAGAACATTGTTTTACTCATCTTTATATCTCTAACATCTTGGACAGGGTCTACTATACAGTAGATACATATAAAAGTGTGCTGAATGAATTCATGAGTGAATAGATGAATGAAAAATTTGCCAGTGGCCCAGCTGGAGTCTTTAGTATTGTCCTCTGGTATTTTTATTTTATCTGAGTACAACTTAACTGTCCAGTGCTAGACTGGATAATCATCTGACCAGCTGGTAGGCAGGTGCTACATGAAACCTTGTCTTCTTTCTATATTCTAGAAGTCCTGGAAGAGGCTTTTTTTTTTTTCTTTTCTTTATAATGATGATCTACACTGTTACTTTCATTTTTATATGGCCTACATGATAGAAAATCTACATTGTAATAGTTTTCTTCTTTATTTCCATCACTAGGATATTAAGCTTAGATTGGCTTAGTGGTCATTTACTCTAATGTTGATGAAAAGTCCCTGTATGAGCACTTTGCTTTATTATCCTTATTAGATTTTGTAGGTTTCCATGGTCATACTTCATTATTTAGTGGTAAAAACATGACTATTTTTTCTGCCTATACCTAATAAGTATTTTTTCTTACCAATGTAAGATTTATATTCTTAAATGCAAATTTCTATTTTCCTTTTTAAGAAGAGAGTATTCTGAAGAAGTCTGCACTTAGAATGATGAACAGTTAATAAATATATAGAGTGCCAACTTTAATGAAATGATGCTGTCAGATTATACTGTGGAATATCTTATAGTTGAATTATGTTGGAATTTCAAATTAGGATACTAAAGGTAGGCATGAATTTCGTTGTAGTTAAACATTTGCTGAAAAGCAAGGCTTTCAATTTAGCTTTGTGCATTGAGTGGAGAAATTTGATCTTGTTCATCTTTCTAGAGAATGTTTTTCTATTAGATCTACTTCTTCTCTGGGAAGCTTTTATACTTGATCAAAAAATATCTCTTTCGCCAACCTATCTTTAGGTGTACAAATACCTAATTTTTAAATAAATGTTCTCCGTCGGTAATAATCATTGGAAAAAGCAACATTAGTATAAGAACATACTCTAATATAGTACAAAAACAAACCTGAATATTTCCAAATGATCTTTATACTATAGTAAAATATTTACTAAGTCTCAGTAGCAAAATACTAAAACAGATTTTGTTTTTTTCACAAATCATTAGTTATTTTAATATATAGTTAATGTCAGTTATCTAGTGCTGTTGTAACAGAAATACCACATGTGGATGGCTTCAACAAACAGAAGTTTATTCTCTCACAGTCTAGTAGGCACGAAGTCCAAATTCAGGGCTTCAGCTCCAGGGGCAGGCTTTCTCTCTCTGTTGGTTCTGGAGGAAGGTCCTTGTCATCAATCTTCCCCTGGACCGGGAACTTCTCAGTGCAGACACCCTGGTCCAAAGGAAGCGCTATTCTCCTGGTTCTTGTTTCTTAGTGATATGAGGTCCTCCTGTCTCTCTGCTCACTTCTGTCTTTTATATCTGAGAAGAGATTGGCTTAAAACATAATCCAATCTTGTAGATTGAGTCCTGCCTCATTAACATAACTGCCATTAATCCCATCTCATCAACATCATTACAACACATAGGAAAATGACATCAGATGACAAAACGGTGGACAATCACACAATACTGGGAATCATGGCTTAGCCAAATTGACAGATTTTTGTGGGGGACACAATTCAATCCATGACAAATAATAAATATTTTAACTTCCATTTAATTCTCAATAAGAATTTTCCTTGTGTAAAACAAAAAACAAAACAAAAGTAACAATAACAACAACTAAAGCTGAAGCTATTCTTCCAGCTTTAATATGATGATTATGTTGTGGTGTTATGCACCTTCTTATAGGATAAAATAACAGGTTCTTTCTTGAGTTTAAGATATAAAATATTGTTTTATATATTTGCTTTGTCACTGAAAGTAATGTTTAGAAATCTGTATATACCAAGTAATTTAGCTTGAAGATTGCTATTTGCTTTTTTATTTAAAAGATATTTAAAGTATATAATAATTATGTGAAGCTAATGCTTTTGCTTTACAGACTGTCATTGGAAACATCAAGGGTCTGTTAAAGAGATAAAGAAACTTCAGAAATTGTTATTTAGAAACATATGAAAACAAAGTCTGAGCTTTTAAAGTAGCATTTTGCTTATAATGGATGAGTATTAAAAATTCAAGACATTTGACAAAACTAAGGCTTCTAACTAAATTGTGAACCAGACTCACTCTATTTTGCTTTAACAGACCCCTTGTAGATTGGTTACTGCTGTAAAAATTTCCATAGCAGCGTTAACTTAGATATGAGCAGTTCTACAGAAAAATGCGGTTTTGCTGCCTGGCTTGCACAAGCGTTAAAGGGAAAAACGTTGTGGTTAAGCTTCAGAAAAATGTACTTATGGTTATGAATAAGCTGATGTTAGAGACACGCTTATAGCATTTCTGTATCAAAATCCTTTTTCCCCTCTTAAGCATAAGTATACTTATCATTTTCATTTGTAATCATTTTATTCTTTCAACAAACTCTTTGCTTTCACATTATAACAGAGTCTACTAGTGTAATGCAGATCTATCTCCATTATTGCTCTCTTGACCTTTTCTCAGAAACTGTTTCAGCCTTGCTGACCTCCGAAACTGGGCTGCAAGTATCTCCATGATCTAATATGCCAAGAAACATGTGACTTTGGTGGTTGGCCGATTCTCAGAAGATGCCTGTAGAGCCTCTTTTACAGTACCCTGTATCTATATTTTAAAATGGTTCCAGGAAACTTATGGTCAGCCAAAATCCTGTGGCCTGGAGCCATCCTTGCAAATGAAGTCAACACTTGCAAAGGTGGTCAACAAAGAGACTCTGCCACCTGCAACTTTGTAAATGTTAATGAATCAGAAATACTCCAGTTGTACCCCCTTTTACTTGTGGTTTTTGCCTTTATTAGCTTCTGTAACATTATGTCTCCGGGGTGGGGGCACTTTGTTGAATTACTCCAACACTGTTTTTCCCCATTTCGCAAAATGCCTTTTTGTTATAATAAAACTCTTTGTTTTAATTTTAACAAACTTGTAGTTCTTCCACTACGACCAACATAATATAAAAAGAAATACTGCTGATTGTTAGTAATTTATGTCCTTTCTTATTTAGGCTCAACTATACAGAGTGTCAGACTTTTTACCTCATTTCCATAATTATATATATATATTCAAAAACATAATTTTTTTGTGAGGAATAATATTGTTTATTATTAAATTTCTAAGCATATTCTATGAAAAATTTTGAAATTAGATTGAGTCAGATTAAATAATATTACTGATTGTTCTAATCCAAGCTCTGTGACTACAAGCATTTGCAGTCTACCACATGGTTATCAGAAAACATTTTTCCCTCATACCAAATAGACAATTTATGCACTAAAAACTAGTTTAGAAATCACACTTAAAACTAAGCAGAAAACTAAGAAAAAAACTTAGGCCCAATGTGATTATAATCAACACTCTTGCTCAGGACCTTGAAACTTTATTTCAAACCCTGAAAATATCTTAATGGAAAACAGAAATGTTATTGCGTTTATTGGAGTTCCTATTCTCCCAAATTGGTATTCTGTGATTTTCACCCTGTTACTGCTTTCAAGTGAAATACTTTTCATTTTTTTGATGTCTTTATTTTTATTATGAAAATAAAGCCTGATCATCATAAATCTACGTATCTATCCTGATTTCTCTTTCTCCATCACTGTTTGTATTATGTACACTAACCTGTAATACCCTTTTATACCCAGCTTCAGCTTCTTCACTCTCAAAACAAAACAAAAGAAAATAACAATTGCCATTGAATTGATTCCAACTCATGGTGAAGCCATGTGTGTCAGAGTAGAACTGTGCTCCACTAGGTTTTCAAGGGCTAATTTTTTGGAAGTAGATCCCACGTTTTCTTCTGAGGCTTCTCTGGGTGCGCTCAAATCTCCAATCTTTTGGTTAGCAGTTGAGCTCATTAACCATTTGCACCACCCAGGGACTCCACTCACAAATATAGCCTAGATTTTTCCATTTCAATACATAGATGAACTTTATACTTTAAAATAGAAATACAGTATTACAGTGTATGATTATAAGATAGAAAACTTCCCTTCTCAGCTGTTTAATACCACCAGCCTAAGTGACTAATTGTATCTTTTGGCCTAGCTAACAAACACTCTACTGCATCATGCCCCCCTGACTTTCTGAGGAGGAAGAGTGGTTAGCCCAGCATTTTTAACCCTGCTAACAAACATCAGAGAAGGATTTGTTCTGAGGCCTAAAGATGTTAGCAGGGAGAGGAATGAGAAAACCATGGCCGTTTGGCTAGTCTGAAGGACTTACTCCTCACAGGTCTTCTCCCTGTCTTCCTCTTTCTCAAACCCAAATTGATCCAGCAGTCGCTGTCTGAAGCATTGCTGAATGCTGATGCAAACAAAAGGACAGTTTGGTAAACCACTTTGGCTCTCATGATTTCAGTTGAGAAGAGATCCAGGTAACATATGTTCACACTTATGGTTGTGCTAAACTTCACAGGCACAGAGAAGTTCCATCTAACCATGTACCTAGACAGTGGGAACCAGAAATAGACAGTAAATTGCACCACTACCATGATTTATTTGGCAAGGCTTTTACTAATTTGTTTCTTTTTTTTTCCCTGATATAAGCAATGCTAACTGTGCAAATGATACAAATTTAAGGACTTTATTTTCAGCCTCCATGGTATTTAGACTTAATTACATTTCTGCCAAATTGTGTCAGCAGTAAAGAATTTGCATCAAAACTTCAGTATATTATCACATTTTCTGAAATACTGAACACCCTAAGGTGGTGTTATTGACACTTCAAGGTAACTAAATTTACATTGCATGATGCACCATTTCAATATATTATATTTCGGTCAATGCTAAGTAATTTAAGTAACATGGTTATTAAAACAAAATGATTAAGTACTGTTCTATTATGAACATAGCAACCCATAGTAAAAGCATATTAATATATTAATATTTGTGAACATAAGTGTTTTCTTTTCTTTTTACATTTTATTGACTAGCACTGAAGAGACTGTTTATAAGGTGAACAAATCCAATGCAGTAGTATAAAATGCAGTAGAGCTTATATATTAAAGTACTCTATTCACATTTTATTTACAAAATTGTTTTTGGAATAAATTGCTTCTTTTTTTTAAATATAAAACTTACCTTTTAATATTATTTAAACAGTAAAAAGGAAACCTGTTTACTTATTACTTAAGAGAAAATTCACTTCTTCATTAATTAAAAGTATTGCTCGTTCTGCAAATGTATCAATAATCAAAGTGTTATTTCTTTGGCCTATCATCAGTCAAAGGGCCAGGATATTATGAGGATTTTCTTCCTTGAAAGTTATCACAGGAGAAGCTCTTGGAAGGTACAGATGCTGTAGTTACAGGTTGTGTGACCTTGGTCAAATTGTTTAATCTTGCTGGTCATCCGTTTCTCATTGGAAAAATGAGGATAATAGTATCGCCTAATTTATTATCAAGGAGCACTGGTGGTGCATTGGTTAAGTGCTAGGCTGCTAAAATAAAGATCAGCAATCTAAACCCACCAGCCACTGCCCAGAAGAACAAAATTGTCAGTCTGCACCCATAAAGATTATAGTCTCTAGGGAACCCGATGAGGCAGTCCTACTTTGTCATATAGGGTTGCTATGAGTCAGACAATATTCTGCTGCTGTTCATAAGGTTTTTCACTGGCTGAATTTTTTCAGAAGTAGACCTCCAGTTCCTTCTTCTTAGTCTGTCTTTGTCTAGAAGCTCAGCTGAAACCTGTCTGCCATGGGTGACCCTGCTGATATTTGAATACCAGTGGCATAGCTTCCAGCATCAAAACAACATGCCAGCCCTCACAGTACGACAAACTGACAGATGCATCTGGAAACATTGTCTTACATAGTGCCAGAAGATAAGGCCCTCAGGTTTCAAGGCACTCAAAAGACGACTGGGGAAGAGGTGCATCGTCAAAGTAGAGTCGACCTTAATGACGTGGAAGGAGTCAAGCTTTCGGGACCTCCATTTGTTGATGTGGCATGACTCAAAATTAGAAGAAACAGCTGCAAACATCTTTTAATAATTGGAACTTGGAATTATGAAGTATGAATCTAGGAAAATTGGAAATCATCAAAAATGAAATAGAATGCATAAACATCGATATCCAAGGCATTAGTGAGCTGAAATGGACTGGTAGTGGCCATTTTGAATCAGACAATCATATGGTCTACTATGCCAGGAATGACAAATTGAAGAGGAATGCCATCACATTCATTGTCAAAAAGAACATTTCAAGATCTATCCTGAAGTACAACGCTGCCAGTGATAGGATAATATCCATACGCCTACAGGGAAGACCAGTTAATGAGACTATTATTCAAATTTACATACCAAACACTAATGCCAAAGATGAAGAAACTGAAGACTTTTACCAACTTCCACAGCCTGAAATTGATTGAACATGCAATCAGGATGCATTGATAATTACTGGTGATTGGAATGTGAAAGTTGGAAACAAAGAAGAAGGATCAGTAGTTGGGAAATACAGCCTTGGTGATAGAAATGATGCCGGAGATCGAGTGACAAAATTTTGCAAGACCAATGACTTCTTCATTGTAAATACCTTTTTTCACCAAAATAAACAGTGACTATACATGTGGACGTCACCAGATGGAATACACAGGAATCAAATTGTATCTGTGGGAAGAGACAATGGAAAAGCTCAATATCATCAGGCAAAACAAGATCAGGGCTGAATGTGGAACAGACCATCAACTGATCATAT
The DNA here is from genome assembly GCF_000243295.1 of Trichechus manatus latirostris. Classification (NCBI taxonomy): domain Eukaryota; kingdom Metazoa; phylum Chordata; class Mammalia; order Sirenia; family Trichechidae; genus Trichechus; species Trichechus manatus. The sequence continues at coordinate 15,990,394 of NW_004443983.1, forward strand.
GCAAGTTCACGACGAAGCTGAAGAAATTTAGAACAAGACCATGAGAGCCAAAGTACTAACCTGAGTACATCCCACTTGAATTTGGAGACCATTTCAAGAATAGATTTGATGCATTGAACAATAATGACAGAAGATCAGACAAGTCGTGAGATGACATCAAGGACATCACACATGAAGACAGCAAGAGGTCATTAAAAAGACAGGAAAGAAAGAAAAGACCAAAATGGATGTCAGAAGAGACTCTGAAACTTGCTCTTGAACATCAAGCAGCTAA
>NW_004443983.1:15990767-16008376 GCF_000243295.1 Trichechus manatus latirostris
AGCTAAAGCAAAAGGAAGAAATGATGAAGTAAAAGAGCTGAACAGAAGATTTCAAAGGGTGGCTCGAGAAGACAAAGTAAAGTATTATAATGACATGTGCAAAGATCTGGAGTAGGAAAACCAGAAGTGACGAACATGCTAGGCATTTCTCAAGCTAAAAGAACTAAAGAAACAGTTCAAGCCTTGAGTTGCAGTACTGAAGGATTCTATGGGCAAAATACTGAACAACACAGAAAGCATCAAAAGATGGAAGGAATACACAGAGTCACTGTACCAAAAAGAATTGGTCGATATTCAAACATTTCAGGAGGTAGCACATGATCAAGAACCAATAGTACTGAAGGAAGAGGTCCAAGCTGCGCTGAAGACCTAGGTGAAAAACAAAGCTCCGGGAGTTGACAGGATACCAATTCAGATGTTTCAACAAATGGATACAGTGCTGGAAGTGCTCTCTTGTCTATGCCAAGAAATTTGTAAGACAGCAACCTGACTAACTGACTGGAAAAGATCCAAATTTATGCCTATTCCAAAGACAGGTGAAGCAACATAATGCATAAATTATAGAACAATATCATCAATATCACATACACAGGTAAAATTTTGCTGAAGATTATTCAAAATCGGTTGCAACAGTACGTAGACAGGGAACTGCGAGAAATTCAAGCCAGATTCAGAAGAGGACATGGAGTGAGGGATATTATTGCTGATGTCAGATGGATCCTGGCTGAAAGCAGAGAATACCAGAAAGTTGTGTACCCGTGTTTTATTGATTATGAAAAAGTATTTGACTCTGTGGATCATGACAAATTATGGATAACATGGCGAAGAATGGGAATTCCAGAACACTTAATTGTGCTAATGAGGAACCTGTACATAGATCAAGAGGCAGTCATTTGAACAGAACAAGAGAATACTCCATGGTTTAAAGTCAGGAAAGGTGTGTGTCAAGGTTGTATCCTTTCACCATACTTATTCATCTGTATGCTGAGCAAATAATCCAAGAAGCTGGACTATATGGAGAAGAACAGGGCGTCAGGATTGGAAGAATACTCCTTAATAATCTTCATTATGCAGATGACACAACCGTGCTTGCTAAAAGTGAAGAGGACTTGAAGCACTTACTGAGGGAGATCAAAGACCACAGCCTTCACTATGGATTACACCTCAACATAAAGAAAACAAAAATTCTCACAACAGGACCAGTAAGCAACATCACGATAAATGGAGAAAAGATTGAAATTGTCAAGGATTTCATTTTACTTGGATCCACAATCAACACCCCTGGAAGCAGCAGTCAAGAAATCAAAGGATGCATTGCATTGGGCAAATATGCTGCAAAAGACCTCTTTAAAGTGTTAAAAAGTACATATGTCACTTTGAGGACCACGGTGCTCCTGACCCAAGCTGTGGTGTTTTCAGTTGCCTCATAGGTATGTGAAAGCTGGATAATGAATAAGCAAGACCGAAGTAGAAATGAAGTTTGGTTTTGGCGAAGAATATTGAATACACCATGGACTGCCAGAAGATTGAATATGTCTTGGAAGTACAGCCAGAGTGCTCCTTAGAAGCAAGGATGGCAAGACTTCGTCTCACGTACTTCGGACATGTTATCAGGAGGGACCAGTCCCTATAGAAGGGCATCATGCTTGGTAAAGTGGAGGGTCAGTGAAAAAGAGGAACACCCTCAATGGGATGGACTGACACAGTGGCTGCAAAAATGGGCTCAAGCATAGCAACAATCATGGGGATGGTGCAGGACAGGGCAGTATTTCTTTATGTTGTACATAGGGTCACTATGAGTCGGAACCAACTAGACAGTACCTAACAACAACAACAATTCTCTCCTTAGGAACGCTGCTTGAGCAATGGTTAAGCACTCGGGGCTTAACCAAAAAGATTGGCAGTTTGAACCCACCAGCAGCTTCGTGGGAGAAAAAACCTGACTACCTGCTCCATTAGACATTACAGCCTAAGAAACCCTAAGGGGCAGTTCTACTCTGTCCTATAAAGTCACTATGAGTCGGATTCAACCCAATGGCACACAACAATTCTCTCCTTGCCTATGTTGAACTGAACATAGTTTTTTTTTATATCTTATATCTTCACTTGATTCTTCATTTTTACATCTTGCTGATGAAATTGCTCATTTGTTCATACAGGTTGCCCATCTTTCCCATTAGAGCCTCTAGCATATTTATCATTATTATTTTAAATTTCATGTCTTATAATTTCAACATCTGGATAACATAATATCTGGCTGCATGGTTACTTTGTCTCTTGAAATTGTTACTATTTCTTGTTTGTGTTCATGAATTTTGATTAAAACTGGATATTTAAGTATAGCACAGTAGAGACTTTTGTAAACAGGATTTATTCCTGAAATGTGGATTACTCTCTGTTGGCTATACCATTACTAGTAAAAGATTGAGTCAATATAAGCAGGGTTTGTGATGGGTTTGTGTTTGCTTAGTGTTGTTGTTACCCTCCATGGGCTGCTGGCTTCAAATTTCTCTACCATTACTTTCTGCTTAGGGTAAGGAAGTGGGTTGCAGAATAGTTCTTCATTCTATTTCTATTCCACTCTCAATTTTTCCTTTTCCCTTTGAGTTTACATTTCTTTTTCCATGCTTTTGCCTCTTCCCCAACTTAGACTTTCTGTTACTTGTTATTCAATGCTTGCTGGCTTGGTATTAGTAGAAGGGGGTGGATATTCTCTGTTGTCCTGTTTCAACGTCAGTCTTAGGCAGGCGCCAGTACCAGTTGCCTTTAGCTCTATTCTGACTCATAGAAACTTCATTTGTGTCAGTGTACTACACAGGGATTTCAATGGCTGATTTTTTGGAAGTAGATTGCCAGGGTTTTCTTTTGAGGTGGCTCTTGGTGGACTCGAACCACCAACTTTTCTGTTAGCAGTCACGTATGCTAACTGTTAACTGTTTGCTCTACCTAGGGACTCCCAGTCTCAGGCAGGTGGGCCTTTCTCAGTGACCCTCCCTTCTCCAGTGGGACACTTCTATTCGTCTCTGCCTAGAATTGTTTTTCTGCTCCTCCCCCAAGGATATAGAGATTTTTGTTTGTTTTTCCCCTTCCCTCAACCATAGCCACAGTGATTCTTAATCTGTTGTCTAGGACAACAGGGTAATCTACTCTTCCCCCAGCAGTTAAGACTTCTGTTCCATAGGGGAGAAGGGTGCCGGTGTTCCTTCATGTCTCTCCCATAGAGTCAGCTGTTCCCCTCTGCCAAGGCTGCACTAAGATGGAAGTTTTTCTGATTTCCTGCTGTGCCTTCAATCATTCTCCTGTCTACCCAGTGAGGTCTAAGGAAAAAAGCCTGTAAGTGTGTGCACATTCCCTTGTTTCTGTAGTTCTCAAGGGTTTTACACTGTCGTGCTAGCCCACATTTGACCTTGAGCAATTGGAAGGAGACTGTCCTTAGGCAATCCAATGGCTGTAGTTCCTCCCTGTTCCTCCTGCTAGAATCTTTAGGCTTGCTACTTCACATGCAGACCTATCCCAGAACTGCCCAGCAAATCTACTCCTGTATTCTGGACTCAACAAAATTGTGAGAGATAGAACTGTTTAATATTGTTCATATCACTAAGTTTTGGGGGTAATTTTTATGCAGCAATAGATTACTAAGGGACCTCCCTATCATAAAGTACATCGAGTCTGAGATGTTACCCAGCCTGCAAACTATCAAGTTAGCCTGACACAGTTTTATAGATGATAATAGAAGGTACAAGATTCTGTACTCACGGTACAGAAGGAAGTGTGGGCTTCAAGTTCACATTGGTTCCGCTTGCTCTCCATCATATAGGAGTGATGGAGAAGCTGGCTCAGGTTGGTGCTGTGCACACATGGGTTTGTGTCACATCTGAAGAACACCAAGCTTAGGAAACACCCAATCTTTTAAGGGGGCTGGTAGCAAACCTGTCCAACATTTGCCCTGGAGGAAGACATTATCTTTATCATACTGGTTTGAAAACAGATTTGCCCTCTGCCCAGGGAGAAATACTGGCTCTATCTTCCAAGACTGTTCTGCTATATACACATCCTTGAAAAAGTAGTCTGGCACAAAAGTTGTCAAAGACATATAAAAAAGTGATTAAAAAATGCACTCCAACACTAGCTCAAAATCTTTTCCTATTTAAAGATATATCCTTGTTGTTAGTTGCCCTTGATTTACTCATGCAACTCTATGTGTGCAGAGCAGAACTGTTCCATAGGATTTTCAATGTGACCTTACAGAAGCAGGTCACCAGGCCTGTCTTCTGAGGCACCTCTGGGTAAGTTCAACTCAGATACTAATCCAGAGTGTAAGGGGGATTAGTTTGCTTAGGCAATGTAATTAAATTTCTTAATGAAAATAATAAACAATCCCTCTTTAAAATCTATTAGTTTAACTAAAATAAATGAAAAAGGAAAAGCATTTACCAATGTAGCACATTGAATAAAAACATTTAAAAAACTTTATCCCTGTAAAAACAACTCATTGATAATTGAAATAAAAACTTCTTACTCATACTGGTGAAAGTAGCTTTTCCTCTTCCTTAAGAATTTTATGATAAAGACGTATTTACTTCACAAGATATTCAGTTGCAAAAATGAATTTCTGATCGTCATCCATCTGCCATTTACTGTACTGAATATGGCTAAATAATAGACACCAGGTTTTTCACCACTGGTTAGTGAAATTTATAACAAGTTGAGAATACAGTTTGGTTGAGCTTTCAGTATAAGGAGTCTCTATTCTGTCTGGTTTTCTACATGTGTCCAAATTTTATAATTATAAATAATACATAGCTAGCCAGTTGCCTTGAGTCTATTCTGACTCCTGCTGACCCCATATGGTGTCAGAGTAGAATTGTGCTCTATAGGGTTTTCAGTTTGGGTTTTTTGGAAGTAGATCACCAGTAGATCTTCTGAGGTGCCTCTGGGTGGATTCAAACCTCCAGGCATTAAGTCAGCAGTCAAAGACATTAACAATTTGCACCATCCAGGGACTCCAAATTATTATTATTAAATTTGGAGTACCATTAAAATTTTGATCAATCACAGGTGAATGAAGTGATGAATACAATGTGGAAGATTTATAGATATTGATATTGATTATTAATTGCCATCTCCACTGCACAAAACATCATGGAACTCAGTTTGGCATCTAAATTGACAGTGTTATTTTCACCCAGAGTATTAACAAAGGAAACTTCTCATATTACTAAAATTATACATACTAGAACTTTAAAAAATATGTTCACTCAGATGTCTTTTTTAAGTCTTCTCTAAGAACTGTGGAAGCTTGGATATTTTATTAAATTTAGATTTTTACATATTTCAATCCAAAGCCAAAGAAAAAAAAAAAAGACAAAAGGTGTAATGATAAATTTCAGATGAGAAAATTTTGTAAGAGTATGCTAAGAAATTTCCTGGTCAATGACATTTTACTGAGGTGATATTTCTTTGAAATAGAAAAAATTGTATTTTAATAGTAGAATATGATATTTTAATTACTTCTTAAATTCCTTATGTTTATTTGATTGTCTTATGAGTCAAGGCAAAATTCTGTGACTAATAATGCATTAACCTAATATCTAAATATATAGCTAAAATAAATAAATTATTTTATTGGCAAGAGTCTTATTATAATTTAAATATGCCAGGCATTTTTTTCTCTGAGAGCTTGTACTAGGTTGACTGTTGCTTCTTCCTTCCATGCTTAATGAAGGGCTTTAGCGATAGTAATAAATAATCCAAATACTTAGATAAGTTATTTGATGAGTATGCTGATTATTTGTAATTAAATGTGTATTTTAGCCAAATAGCAATACGGGATTTGCCTGGTTTGATTCTTTGTTATGTAATTATTGTTTGAAAAATTAATAAAATGCTAAAACAAATAAAGCTACTAATAATAAGAACAATCGATGGATTTTTATGTTGCATCTTCTATCTCTAGACTGTGAAAGAATGCAGCTGTGTTGATTAATTATTAAAGAAATTCTTGCAAAGTTAATCTCCGAACCATCAAACAACAGATTAACAAAACAACCCAATTGTTTTAACTCTTGATTATACATTTGATTACATTAAAAATGATGCTGATCTGTGATGTGCTGATTCAATTTTGTCCTTCACTGGAACATAATCACTCAAAAGAATCATTGACTAGCAATTTTAGCAAAGTATGAAACAATAAATTCTTTTTTATCATCAACATATAAGATAGCTGATTTTTATAGTTATTTTTAAATATACTTATGGATTTATATGTTAAAAGGGAATATCTAAATTACCAAATTTTCAATATTAGACATGAACAGATACGTAAACTAAAATTAATAACAAAAAATCTTTATTTATTGTCTATATTATTATAGTAAAATAACATATTTCTCCTAAAATCAATGCACAATTTATCAAGAGAGTATAATATTAGTTTTTTTGTACCCTGATAGAGTTAATAAGGTAATGTTTTCACATTAATTTATTATATAATTTTCTTCTACTAGAATATGAAGAGTTTATGTTTAACTTGCAAACAGCATTTTTGCAAAGTATCACAGTAATTATGCTACCCCAAATTTTTTATAATTTTATTATATTTCCCAGTTATGTCAAACTACTTTTAGTTCCCCAGTCTTTACCTTATTTTTGCGCTTTTGTTTTTTTACAACGCCATCTGCTTATTATATTCCTTTCAAGTTTAAGACCAACTACTTCCTCTGAGAAGATTTTTCACATCTTTTTAAGTTGAATGAGACTCCTCTCTTCCCTGTGATACAGTGCTTCCTTGGGTATACTTCCATGATTATTACCAAATAGTCTACAAGATATTGGATATCTAATGATTATGCATGAATCTCTCTTTGCTTAGGAAGTCAAGTGGGGTGTTTAATGGTATTCCACAATCAGTTTCTGCAAAAAATAAAACATTTTTCACCCAAATTTAATTAGAAGATGCTTTGTCTTCAACAATTAATCTTCCTTTTTAAAACTCATCTTAGAAGATAACACAATCACAGAAAATAGAAGGAGAGAACCACAACTGTGCAACTCTGGGAAAATTAAAACTATAGCTGATAGCCAGAGGAAAATAATAGACACCATGGACTTTCTTAGAAAGACCATATTCAAAACTCTGTTCTAAGAACAAACCAAAAAATTGCAGTTGTTAAGAGACTGAGTATATTATGGATAATTATAAGGATCTCAGTACATGAAAGCCACCCACTCGGTTGCAGATGTCCCTTGTAAGTAATGCACACAGGACAAACAGGAGAGGATCAGCAAAACGTGGTCCACGCAAGAGGAATCAAATAAATCTGAATATGGCCTTAAATCTAAGCCTGAGCTAAGAGGGGCTGGAAAAATCGTTTAGTTTGTCTTTTGTCTTTTGGACTTAAACATAAATGCTAGCTCCTTTTACAAGCTTTTCTCATTACCCTATCTAAAGTACCTAACAACACGTGCACACACACACACACACACACACACACACACACACTTTCTACTAAAATGTTACCTTATTTATTTCCTCACGGCACTCACCACTTTCTTATTAGTTTGTTTGTTTATACATTTCTTTTTTTTTTCACTACTAGAAAGCAAGATTTTCCGGTTAAATCATGTAGGAAGGAGGCTTCTATTTTTACTTGTGCTGTCCTATATGGTAGCCAATATTCACATGTGGCCATTTAAAATTTTTAATAATATTTCTTGTGCCTTTGGTGAAAGTTTACGCAGCAAATTTTGGTTCCAATTTGATAATTTCTACACAAATTTTTCAGTGCCATTAGTTACATTTTTCACAGTGTGTTAACATTCTCTTTAACTGAATTCTGGTTGTTCAATTTCCAGTACACTTATTTCCCATATCCTTATCTTCTCATCTTTGCTTTCGAGTAATTGCTGACCTTCTGGTCTCGCATAGGTGGTTTTTTTTTTTTAATGGAGCACCATACTCACAGATAACATCCTTTGTTTTGTGTGGCAATTTGTTATTTCACTGAAAGGTGACCTCAGGGGATAGTGTCGACTCAAGAGTATCTCAGGACCATAGTCTTAGGGAGTCCTCAACTGGTCCAGTAAGTCTGAACTTCTCAAGAATTTGAGTTCTGTTCCACCTTTTTCTCCCATTCCATGAAGGTCCGTCTATTGTGGCCCTGATCAGAACCATCAGTAGTGGTAGCTGGGCACCACCTAGTTTTTCTGGTCTCAGGGTAGATGAGGCTATGGCTCGTGTAGGCTATTAGCGCTGTAGACTAATTTCTTCTCTGAGACTTTGGTTTCCTTCTTTCTCTTTTGCTCCTAATGAGTAGAGATGAATAGTTGTATCTTAGATGGCTGTTCACAATTTAAATTAATTAAATAGAATAATATGAAAAAGATTGGTTCCTCAGGCTGTACTTCAAGTATTAAATAGCCATATGTTGCTTGTGCCTACCATATTGGATAGCACATATATTGAACATTCCCATCATCACAGAAAATTCTTTTGGACAGCACTGGTCTATACATGCCACATCCCCCACACCTAGAAAAGCACCTCTTAAGAATATTTCCTGCTACTCTCTTTGTTTTCTGTTGTATCATACAGAATTAGTGTTTCTCTTGTATTGTGTCTCTGATGATTTGGTGGTTATTCAGATTTTATTTCTATTAATAGTTATATTTATAATTTAAAATAATGTTTTGTAAAATTTAAATTTCTTAGTTAACCAACACAAAAGTACAAAAGTCAGCTTTAACTCCTCCCAAGTTAAATGAAGAAATTAATCAACCTATTCTTTTTTTTTTTAATTGTACTTTAGATAAAGGTTAATCTACGTATTCTTAATTCTCTTTGTCCTCCTGAATTATCACTTTACCTGGTCAGTTTCCTGACTAAAATTGGGGGACCTAGAGCCATGAGCTGTTACAGTCTTATAATATTGTCTCTGGTTTCTCTCTGAATTTATTGACCTGAGAGAATCTACATAAAATTGGGAGCTTATCTCTATATAATATACTTTGTATAATTGTTTTTGCCAGAAATTGGATATAAATTGCAACTTTGGTGAGATTTTTATTTAGAATGAAAACTGTGTTCTTCTGCTTGTTGTGTTTATATTGTAATCTACTCTGCATGCTTAACTTGCTTCTTAACTCCTAAGGAAGCATGTTTCCATACTTCATTCCTTCTTACAAGGTGCTAGATTGGGAAAAAATGAAATTATGTAACTATTTAGCTTACCAGATGTTTTTTCAGCTCCATAACTATTGTCCACCTGTAAAGGCAAAGTAGATTCTAAAAGGATTATCGTAGCCCACTCAATTTTTCAGCTCTCTCTTTTCCAAACTGGTAGGTACTAATAGGACCTGTCAGAAATGATCACTTTCTATAAGTCATTTTCCTGGGTTCAGAAATTTTGTTTTAGTTTATTATATCTCCTTTCACTATTATCCAGGTTGTCATAGTTTGTACCATGAGGTCAATGACTTTCTATAACTTTTCATTTCTTTCCTATTATTTACTTATTCCACTTCACTGTGTATTGGATGTGGTATTTTTGTAAAATTCTCTAATATTACTATTCTTCTCAGAGATTTTTCTACACTTTTGTTGGTCCATAAAACTCTGAATTAAAAAAAAAAGTATTTTTTATCTATAGTCAATTGGAAACCAGTACCCTACTACAGGAGCCTTGGGGGCACAGCAGTTAAGAGCCTGGGGCTGACCAAAAAATGGTCGGCAGTTTGAGCCCACCAGCTGCTTCTTGGAAACCCTATGGGGCATCATGGGGCATTTCTACTCTGCCCTATAGAGTCTCTCTGAGTTGGAATCGACTCGAATGCAATGGATACGAGTTACCCTACTATAAACTACATTAGTGAAGTTAATGTTCTATTTCAAAAAAGCAAAAAAGCCACAGCCTTTCTTACAGAATTTTGCTTTTTTGAGATAAATTTCTCTTCATATTGAAATAGTACCGCATTTTCATTATTATTACTTTATTTTTACCACTTCATTTTGGAAAAGGACTTTTTCTTAGTTCCTACTTAACAAAGAATATAGCACATAGTAGACACTTAAAATATATACATGAAAGAAAGAATTAATTCATCAAATTAACTAGTATATCTGCATTAACATTAGCAATTTGAGTTTATTTACCTAAAAGATACAGTGAGAAGTCAGCATGGTCTGGATGAGAAAAATATTATATAATGACAGAGATGTAAGTTTCCAAGTCTACCAAAATGGCCTCACCAGTAGACACGTGAAATTTAAGAATGTTAAGGTCACACAGAACTTCTGAAGTTCAACAGAGCCCCTACCAAATCCAAAAATGGAGTTATACGACATTAAGAATGTAGGCTGGGGATCACTTTGTATAAGCAAGTCCACCCCTAACATATGGAGTTGGAGACAAGAGTTCAAATGAAGACCCACATACCATTGACTAAATATTTAATTTATAAATCAAATTAGTTGGTTCAATAAAATATATTTATATTTTATAACCCGTTTTGTAAACTATATCTTCATAATGACCAAATAGAAAACTCTGTGGAAATCTACGAACAATATCAATGGTGATATATCTCTATGTTAATTCTCTTGATGGTCCCTATCAACAACTGTGAAAGTTGAGAGATTTTATCATACATGCAAGCCAATAATTTAGTCTGCCACACTTTCATGGGTACTGGCAGAAGACGTGAGACTCCTGTGCCAGAGACAAAGGACTTTATTAATCATAGCAGTATAATGGCCAGGGTATCATCATTTATATCAGTTCGTTGAGCCCAATTCCTGCAGGAAAGCAGGACAAAAGCCACGTGATGCCTGTGCATGTAATAGAATATAGGGTTTCAGTACAGAAGTGGAACCGAAGCATAGGAACCCTTATCTTTTAAAGAGCTGCAAGAAAGCTTGTCCAAATGTTGCCCTTGAGGGAACATTATATTTATTATTCTCTACAGCAACATTCTTTCTTTTGTTTTGGAGAAACACACTATCTCTGTCTTCCTAGACTTACTGCTGTATAATCATCCTTTAAAACCTAGTGTTGAACAGAAGACCATTAGTATCTCTGCACACGAGATGTGCTGAAACATGAAACACTTATGGACAAACATTGCAATTGCCCTTCTTTGTTTGAGTGAATGATAAAGGAATATGAAATTCACAAAGTAATATATACTTATTTCATAAGAATTATTATTTGTGCCTTCATTTAAAAAAAATCACACAATATGTTGTTATAAATAAGACTTTCACATCAATCTATAGACAGTAACGCTGAATTATACAACTTTTCTTGAGTCATTTTAGTTCTCGATTGTGTTTTATTAATATTAGTTTTAAAAAAAAAACTTTACTCTGCTGAGGAAGTGTAATTAAATGGTTAATAAGATTCTCTAAGTAATTCTTTTTTTGTAAATTTTTTTTTTATTGTACTTTAGATGAAGGTTTACAGAACAAATAGTTTCTCATTGAACAGTCAGTACACATATTGTTTTATGACATTGGTTAACAACCCCACAACATGTCAACATTCTCCCTTCTCGACCTTGGAGGATCTTTTTTTTGGTGGGGTGGGGGGAATATACATAGCCAAAGTTATACCATTTCAAAAGTTTCTACATGTACAATTCAGAGACATTGTCTACATTCTTCCAGTTGTGCGGCTATTCTCACTATCATTTTCCAAATTATTCCATCACCTTTATCCTCAACTCACTGGCCCCTAGGCTTCCCATCAAACTTTTTTTGTTGCTGTTGTCAATTTGATCTCACATAGATAATTCTTTTTTTTTTTTTTTTGTACCTTAGATGAAGATTTAGAGAACAAATAGTTTCTCATTAAACAGTACACATATTTCCCTATGACAATGGTTAACAACCCCACGACATGTGAACAGTGTCCGTTTTCAACCTTGGGTTCCCTATCACCAGCTTTCCTGTCCCGTCCTGCCTTCTAGTCCATGTCCCTGGACTGCAGTGCCTCATTAGACCCGTTTTGTTTTATGAGGCTGTCCAATCCCCGGATGAACAGTGAACCTCGGGAGTGACTTCACCACTGAGCTAAAAGGGTGTCTGGGGGCCATACTCTTGGGGTTTCTGAAGTCTGTCAGGCCAGTAAATCTGGTCTTTGTTTTTTGTGTTAGAATTTTGTTCTGTATCCTTCTCCAGCTCTGTCCAGGACCCTCTGCTGTGATCCCGGTCAGAGAAGTCAGTAGTGGTATCTGGGTACCATGTAGCTGGACTGGACTCAGTATGGTGGAGACTGTGGTAGTTGTTGTCCATTAGTCCTTTGGACTAATCTTTTCCTTGTATCCTGTTCTCTTCATTCTCCTTAGCTCCTGTAGGGGTGAGACCAGTGGAGTATCTTAGATGGCCGCTCACAGGCTTTTAAGACCCCAGACACTACTCACCAAGGTAGAATGTAGAACACTGTCTTTATAACCTGTGTTATGCCAATTGAGCTAGCAGTTCCCCGAGACCGTGGTCCCCACGGCTCTCCGCCCAGCAATTCAGTCCCTCAGGGAGTTTGGATGTGTCTATGGAGCTTCCATGACCTTTCCTTGTACAAGCTGTGCTGCCTTCCCCAGTATAGTATACTGTCTTACCCTTCACCAAAGCTACCACTTATCTATTGTCTATTTACTTTCCTCCCCCACCCTTCCCATCCCTTGTAACCAACAAAGATTGTTTCTCTTTGTATGTAAGCTTTTACATGAGTTTTTACAGTAGAGGTCTCATACAATATTTGTCCTTTTGTGATTGACTTATTTCACTCAGTATAATGTCCTCCAGTTTGATCCATGTTATAAGATGCTTCACAAATTCATCATTGTTCTTTATTGTTGCATAATACTCCATTGTGTTTATGTACCATAGTTTGTTTACCCATTCATCTGTTGATGGGCATCTAGGTTGTTTCCGTCTGTTTGCTATTGTGAACAATGCTGCCATGAACATAGGTGTGCATATGTCTATTAGAGTGACGACTCTTATTTCTCTAGGATATATTCCTAGGAGTGGGATTGTTGGATCGTCTGGTATTTCTATTTCTAGCTTTCTAAGGAAGCGCCATATCATTTTCCAAAGTGGTTGTATCATCTTGCATTCCCACCAGAAGTGCATAAGAGTTCCAATCTCCCCGCAGCCTCTCCAAAATTTGTTATTTCCAGTTTTTTTGATTCGTGCCAGTAATGCCGGGGTAAGATGATATCTCATTGTGGTTTTGATTTGCATTTCTCTAATGGCTAGTGATCACTAGCATTTCCTCATGTGTCTGCTGGCCGCTTGAATGTCTTCTTTGGTGAAGAGTCTGTTCATTTCCTTTGTCCATTTTTTAATTGGATTATTTGTCTTTTTGTTGTAGAGGTATTGGATTTTATTTCAGATTTTAGAGATTAGAACTTTGTCTGACTTGTACTGTCCAACAATTTTTTCCCAGTCTGTAGGTTCTCTTTTTACTCTTTTGGTGAAGTCTTTTGATGAGCATAAGGGTTTGCTTTTTAGAAGATCCCGGTAATCTTGCTTATCTTCTGGGTTTTTTGTGTTGTTGATTATGGTTTGTGTCCTGTTAATACTGTGCATTAGGGCCTCTAGCATTGGTTCTATTTTTCCTCTATGAACTTTATAGTTTTTGGCTTTATATTTAGGTCTTTGATCCATTTTGAATTAGTTTTTGTATATGGTGTGAGGTCCTGTTTCATTTTTTTGCAGATGGACATCAAGTTTTGCCAGCACCATTTGTTAAAAAGACTGTCTTTTCCCCATTTGATGGACTATGAGCCCTTACAAAAGATCAAGTGACCATAGGTGGATGAATTTTCATCTGTGTTCACAATTCTGCTCCATTGGTCAATGTATCTGTCGTTGTACCAGTACCAGGCTGTTTTGACTTCCGTAGCTGTATAGTAGGTTCTGAGGTCAGGTAGTGGGAGTCCTCCTACTTTATTCTTCTCTTTCAATAGAGCTTTATTTATCCGGGGCTTCTTCCTTTTCCGTATAGTTAATGATTACTTTTCCCATCTCTTTAAAGAATGTTGTTGGTATTTGGATTAGGATTGCATTGTATATGTAAATTGCTTTGGGTAGAATTGTCATTTTCACAATGTTGAGTCTACCTATCCATGAGCCTAGCATGTTTTTCCATTTATGTAGATCCCTTTGGATTTCATGCAGTAGTGTTTTGTAGTTTTCTTTGCATAGGTCTTTTACAACCCTGGTTAGATTTATTCCTAAGTATTTTATTTTTTGGGTGGGCTATTATAAATGGTATTGTTTTCCTGATTTCCTTTTCATTGTTCTCTTTATTGGTGTATAGGAATCCAACTGATTTTGTTGTATGTTGATCTTATATCCTGCTACTCTGCTGAATCTTTCTATTAGTTCCAGTAGTTTTCTCCTGGAGTCTTTTGGGTTTTCTATGTATAGTATCATATCATCTGCAAACAGGGACAATTTAACTTCTTCATTACCAATTTGGATGCCCTTTTTTTCTTTTTCTTGCCTTATTGCTCTAGCTCAGACTTCTAGCACAATGTTAAACAGGAGTGGAGATAAAGGGCATCCTTGTCTTGTTCCTGTTCTCAAGGGGAGTGTTTTCAGCCTCTCTCCATTAAGAATGATGTTGGCCATTGATTTTGCATAGATACTCTTTATTATGTTGAGAAATTTCCCTTCTATACCTATTTCATTGAGAGTTTTTATCAGGAATAGTTGTTGGACTTTATCAAATGCCTTTTCTGCTTCAATTGAGATGATCATGTGATTCTTTTCTTTCCTTTTATTTATGTGGTGGATTCCGTTGATTAGTTTTCTAATGTTGAACCATCCTTGCATACCTGGTGTCTTAGTCCTCTAGTGCTGCTCAAACAGAAATACCACAAGTGGATGGCTTTTAACAAAGAGAAGTTTATTCTCTCACAGTCCAGTAGGCTACAAGTTCAAATTCAGGGCATCAGCTCCAGGGTACCACTTTCTCCGTTGGCTCTGGAGGAAGGTCTGTGTCATCATTCTCCCTTTGGTATGGGAGCTTCTCTGCGCAGGAACCTAGGTCCAAAAGACACGCTTTGCTTCCGGTACTGCTTTCTCGGTGGTGTGAGCTTCCCATGTGTCTCTGCTCGCTTCTCTCTTTTATATCTCAAAAGAAATTGCATTAAGACACTATCTAATCTTGTCAACCTGATCAGTATAACCTCCTCACACTGATAGAATTTACAACACATAAGGAGATCACATCA
Organism: Trichechus manatus latirostris; assembly: GCF_000243295.1. Taxonomy (NCBI): domain Eukaryota; kingdom Metazoa; phylum Chordata; class Mammalia; order Sirenia; family Trichechidae; genus Trichechus; species Trichechus manatus. Next base: position 16,006,011 of record NW_004443983.1, read on the forward strand.
GATTACACAATCATCCAACACTGGGAATCATGACCCAGCCTAGCTGACAGATATTTTTGGGGGACACAACTCAATCCGTGACACCTGGTATGAATCCTACTTGGTCATTGTGTATTATTTTTGTGATGTGACGCTGAATTATATTGGCTAGAATTTTGTTGAGAATTTTTGCATCTATATTCATTTCTCTTTTTTTGTGGCATCTTTGCCTCGTTTTGGTATCAGGGTTATGCTGGCTTCATAAAATGAATTCAGAAGTATCCCTTCCTTTTCTATGTTCTGAAATAGTTGAGTAGTACTGGTATAAGCTCTTCTCTGAATGTTTGGTAGAATTCTCCAGTGAAGCCGCCTGGGCCAGGGCTTTTTTTTGTTGGGAGTTTTTTAAATTACCTTTTCAATCTCTTCTCTTGTTATGGGTCTGTTCATATTTTCAACATCACTCTGTGTTAGTTTGGGTACGTAGTGTGCTTCTAGAAATTTATCCATTTCCTCTAGGTTTCCAAATTTGTTGGAATATATTTTTCATAATATTCTGTTATGATCCTTTTTATTTCAGTTGGGTCTGTTTTAATATCCCCCATTTCATTTCTTGTCTGGGTTATTTGTGTCCTCTCCTGTTTTTCATTTGTCAGTCTGGCCAGTGGTTTTTCGATCTTCTTGATCCTTTCAAAGAACCAACTTTTGGTTTCGTTCATTCTTTCTATTGCTTTCTATTCTCTATTTCATGTATTTCTGCTCTGATCTTTATTATTTCATTTCTTCTAGTGTCTGTGGGCTTTTTTTGCTGTTCTCTTTCTAGTTGTTCAAGTTCTGTTGTTAAAGTTTTGATTTTTTCCCTTTCTTCTTTTTTGATGTGTGCATCTATTGCTAAAAATTGTCCTATGAGGCCTGCCTTTGCTCTGTCCCAAAGTTTTGGTATGATGTGTTTTCATTCTCGTTTGATTCTAGAAATTTTTTGATTGCATCTCTGATTTCTTCTATTACCCATCGATGTGTAAGCAGGGTGTTATTCAGTTTCCATGTAATTTTTTTTTCCCTTGCTCTTCCTGTTGTTAATTTCTACCTTGATGGCGCTGTGGTCAGAGAAGATACTTCGTATTATCTCAACCTTTTGAATCTTGTTAAGGATTGCTCAATGGCCTAAGATGTGGTCTATTCTGGAGAACGTTCCATGTACTTTGGAAAAGAATGTATACTTTGCAGCTGTTGGGTGTAGTGTTCTGTATGTGTCTATGAGGTCACATTGACTGATTGTGCCCTTTATTTCTTCTGTATCTTTGTTGAGTTTCTTTCTAGATGTTCTGTCCTTTACCGAGAGTGGTGTGTTGAAATCTCCCACTATTATTGTAGAGCTGTCAATTTCTCTTTTCGGTGCTGTTAGAGTTTGTTTTATGTATTTTGGAGCCCTATCATTGGGTGTGTAGATGTTTATTAGGGTCACATCTTCATGATGGATCATCCCCTTAATCATTAGATAGTGTCTTTTGTCTCTCTTTTCTGGTAGATTTTGATTTAAAATCTGTTTTATCTGAGATTAGTATTGCCACTCCTGATCATTTTTCGTAACTGTTTGCTTAATATATTTTTTTCCATCCTTTGATTTTTAATAAATTTACATCTTTGTTTCTAAGGTGTAACTCTTGTAGAAAGCATATTGATGGATCCTGTTTTTTATCCGTCTGTCACTCTCCATCTCTTTATGGGTGCATTTAGGCCATTTACATTCAGTGTAATTATCGATAGGTGTGAGTTTACTGCTGACATTTTGTTGTGCTTTTTTTTGTGGTGTTGACATTTTCTTTGTTCCTGTTACTCTCCTGTGCTGAATTCCTTTAGTTTGTGGATTTGTTTTTTCATTTCTTTTGTTTTTGTAGGTTTTGTTTTTACTGAGATTTTGTTTTTCTTCTTTATTTTAATGAGTAGGTTTGTTAACTTTCTTTGTAGTTACTTTGAATTTTACCCTTATCTTCCTAGGTTGAACCAGTCTATTATTAGTTGGTATCACCTTGCCTTCTTCTCCTTTAGAACGTTCTATACCTTCACCATTTATTCCCTTTGTTATTGTTCTGATGCTGTTCTCATTTATAGATTAAACTCTCTGGTTCCCTGTTGTAATTTTTGTGGTTTTGGATAGTCCTTAATAGTTCATTTCCTAGGTTGGTAGATTGAAGGACTCCCTTTAATAAGTCTTGTAAGTTTGGTTTGGTTTTTATGTAGTCCCTTAATTTCTGTTTATCTGAAAATGACCAAATTCACCATCATATTTGAACAAGAGTTTTGCAGGATATATTATTCTTGGCTGGCAATTTTTTTCTTTCAAGGTTTTATATATGTCATCCCATTGCCTTCTTGCCTGCATGGTTTCT
>NW_004443983.1:16008476-16021454 GCF_000243295.1 Trichechus manatus latirostris
CTTGCCTGCATGGTTTCTGCTGAATAATCTGAGTTTAGTCTTATTGTTTCTCCTCTGTATGTGCCTTTTTGTTTTTCTCAAGCTGCTCTCAGGATTCTTGGTTTGTCTTTGGTTTTGGTGAGTGTGATTATGATATGCCTTGGTGATTTTCTTTTGGGGTTTATCCTATATGGGGTTCATTGAACTTCTTGGATGGTCAGCTTTTCATCTTTCATAATATTGGGGAAGTTTCCTGTCAGCAATTTTTCAATGGTCCTCTCTGTGTTTTCTGTTTTCTCTTCTTGTTCTGGAACTTCCATCAGTCTTAGATTCTTGGTTTTGACTGTATACCACATAATTTTTAGGGTTTATTAATTTTTCTTCATTCTTTTTTCTGATTTTTCCTCAAACAGTGTTGTATCCAAGTGTTTGTCTTTAATTTTGCTGATCCTGTCTTCTATCATTTGAAACCTGCTCCTCAGCCCTTCTACGACACTGTCCATTTCTGAAATATTGTTTATCTTTTGGATTTCTAATTGTTGTTTTTGTATGACTTCTAGTTGTGAGTTTATTTTAGCATTTTGTTCCTGTATTATTTTCTCGAATTCTTCCATTTTTTGTCTGTGTATTCCATGAATTTGTCTATTTTTTCCTCATTATTGTCTGTGTTTTGCTTCAACTCTTGGATAATTCTGAATATTAGAGATTTGAATTCCCTATCAGTTAGTTCTAGTGCCTTTTGTTCTACTAGAAAGTCATTTGGTGTTTTATTTTGGACACCTATTGGAACTATCCTGACCTGTTTTTGCATATGTTTTGATATTGTCTGCTCTCTTTGGTGCATTCAGTCATTATTTTCCTCATTTATTGATTGTAGATTTATTTCATCCTGCTTTTTTGATTTATTTGGTTATGTCTGAGCAGGCAGACTGTGTGTTCTTTTTTGATTGCTTGTCTGTGAGCATGATACTTCTCATCTCCTTCCCCAATAGGCAAGGTCAGTCACTCAGGTATGGTACAGCTGGTCAGGTCCAGTTGAAGGGATGTTGCTGGGGTGGGTTGCTTGTGGCACATACTAGGGCCGACATGGCAGACTGGGAATCAGTGCAGGGAAGGTTCCAGTAGGCCGTGCCTGTGCTACTTGGGAGTGAGATGTTCAGTGCACAGTGCAGGTAGGCAGGAAGGAGGGTAGAGATTGTGATGTGTGTAGCTAAGATGAGTATGGGAAAGAGGAGAGAGAGGAGAGAGATACAGGAGCCAAAGACACACACACAAACAAAAAAGAGTGCTAAGGGAGCTTGCTGTTGGAGTAAAGAGATGAGAGACTGAGTAATTGAGAAAAAGAAAAATAAAAAAAGGTAAAAGAAAAAAATGAATAAATCGACAAACTGTAAATGAAGAAAGACAAAAAGGGAAAAATAGAGAGAAGAAAACAAAACAAAGAAACCAAAAAAAAAAAAAAAAGAAAAAAGAAATGCCCCCAGGGATGTCACTCTGTGTCTGCACAGAGTAAGGGAGTAGCTCCTAAACTGCTTGGAACTGCCCAGCTAGAAGGGGCTCCCAAGCTGAGAAAAAAAATAGAAAACAAACAAATCAAAACATAGCAAATGAGAACAAACAAACAAACAAAAGCCTCAGGGGTCCCACCAGCGTGGCAGCACAAGCCAGGAAGCAGTTTCACAGTCAAGGAGTGTTTCGCAGCTTTTCAGGAAGAAGCTAAGATGACATATGGAGCCAGGTATCTGAGATAAAGGAAGAGGAGGTGGTGAGAGGTAAGGAAGAAATCTAATAAAGCAGAGAAAAGCATCACCAGCAACCAACAAACGACACTCAGGGAGCTGGCCAGCAGGGTGGGTGAAATCCAAGCGGCACTAGGGTGAAACTGGTTCTTCTCGGCCAAGAGACTGTGGCTGCAGGAAGCAGAGGAGGCTTAGTGGGAGTGAATAAAGGCTTGGGGTGGGAAAGTGTATATCGTTGGTTACCAGTTATTGTGTCTCCTGCTGGAAGCTCCATGAAGCTACTTTCTGGTACCCCTTGTTCGCTGATCTCCGATAGGAGTCCAAGATTGCAGATCCATGCTGCAGTAGCTGATAGGGGATCTTTGCATGTATCTCTCCTCACTCTCTGTTGTCGGTCAGTTTCTTATTCCTTTCAGTGCTTGGCTGAGTTCTTTATCTCTTCATTTGATGTTTAGGGTTTCAGGATTTATGTTTGACTTAGTTTTTCAGATCTTTGCTGTGGAGGGACGGCGCGGTGCTTCTGACTATAGCACCATGTTGCCCGGAAGTCTAAGCAATTCTTGAGTTCAGAAATAAACTAGAATTATTTTTATATCAAACTATGTACCTTATTGTATATTATATAAATTATAAATATAAGTGTATTACAATTTTATATTTCCACAAAGAAATTTCAACATTTATTATATTTGAAAACTTGTTAACCAGTCTTCCTCCCTTTCTGCACTGTAACCTCCTCAAAATAATAAGAAAGGTATACAAAAGGTTATATATGCTTTTCAGAGAAAAGGAAATGGCTGCATAACAGATAAATATTGCTAATCAGCTTTAAGATTTTTCTCAATAATAAATTATAATCCCAATCATGTCAGCTGTGAAATATGAGTTTTACTTTCAATCTGTGTAATTTTTATTTATTCTTTTGCCTTATTACAGAGGATAGGACTTCGAAAACAATCTTGGTATTGTGACAGCAGTCATCCTTTTTTTGTTCCTTACATAGGGGCAAAGTATTTAGTGATTTGCCTTTAAGAACATGTTAGCTATAAGTTTTATTTTAACCATTCTTTCATGAATTAAATTTTTCATTTTATTCTTACTTTTCTGAGAGCTTTCATCATCAGTATGTATAGAATTGTATTGTCTGGCTTCATATGTTTTTCTGATGAGAAGTCACGAGTCACTCTTTGTTCTTCTGTACATAATGTGTCACTTTTCTGCGACTACTTTGAAGAGTCTCTGTATTTCTGGTTTTTAGCAATTTGTTTTTGTTATCTCTTAACGTGGTTTGCTTTATTTTTATTCTACTTGGGACTTATTGATCTTCTTGTGTCTTTACATTTACAATTTTACATCAAATTTGGCAAATTTCTGGTCATGATTACTTCAGCTATATTTTCTTCCTATCGCATGCCTTCTGTGTCTCAAATTATATTTATGTTACACTGCAATATGCTGACATCTGCATTTATCACTGAGCATCTCTTTATACTTTTCAACCCTTTTCTATCTCTGTACTTCATTTTGAATGGTTTCTGGTACCCCAATTTCAATTTTATTCTTCTTTTCTTCTGCTGTATGTAATCTGTTGTTTTTCCCACCTTATGAATTATATATTCATCTGTAAGATTTGCATTTTTTTTGTTTTTATAGTATCCCTCTTTTTCTTTTCATTATGTTTATATTATTATCCTTTAAATTATTGAACTTATTTATGGTATCTATTTTTAAATCATTGTCTTTTGATTGTAGACATTGATTTCTGGATTGATTTATCCTAAATTATTGCTTTTAGGTTAAGTATTATATTTTCCTGATTCTTCATATGAGTAGTAATTTTTCAGTGAATGATGGACATTGTAGATGTTACATTTTTGAGTGCTTGGATTTTGTAGCTTTCCTTTAAAAAATGTTGAGTTTTAATCTGTTAGTAAGTTAAATTACTTGTAGATTAGCTTGATCTTTTCAAAGTTTGTTGTATGCATTGTTCAAATGGGTTTAGAGTAGCTTTTACTCTAGAAATTTTTTATTAATACTCAAAATATGTGTATGTAGCTTTTCTGGATTCTCTACTGAAAGTTCCAAAATTTTCAACAATATCTCTCTACTCTTCTTTGTCTGATCAAAATTATCCCTTTACCCTGTGTCAGTTTTGGTAGTTGTTTAGCTCACAAATCATAGCTAGTTGCTTATTAACAAATCTTGTGGATTCTCAACTCATCCTATACAGTTGCAGTTTAGTCTTCAGGTTTAGACTTAACAAGAGTCAACATAGATTTCTGGAGTTCTTTCTTTGCAGAGCTCCCTCCTATATGGTGCACTGCCCTATATATTACACCTCCCTTTCCATGGCTAAACTTTGATCTCTACCTCCTCAACACAGGGTGACAGTTTTCTTCTGTTTGATTTTCACCTCAGTACACTAGGATTCAGAAAGTTCCTCCAGAAATTCAGCAACCTTGGTCCATTATAAAACTTACCTTGCTTGTTTCTCTTCACTCAGGATTACTGCCCTGTATTGCCTATTGTTCAATGTCTGAAAACATTTTCTAATTGCTTATGGCAGGAGGGCTAGTATAGTAACATTTACTGCATTAAATTTCCAATTTTCCATTCTCTGTTAGTTGGAAGCGCAGTCATTAGTTCTTTTTTATATTTTTCATATCTCTGTTGTAATTTTCTACCTCTTGCCTTCTGATGATTATATATTTCTTTAAATATTTGAACATATGTGTAGTAGTTTTAAACTTGTCTATTAATTTTATCAGTGACATTCTCTGCACCTCTCTTGACTTCTTTTTTCCCTTTAGCTATTGATCACAGTTTCCTGCTTCTGTGTATGGGTATTAATTTGTCATTTGATAATGGCCATTGTATATGTACATTATTGAAGAGTTTGATTTTGTTAGCTTCTTTTAAAGAATGATGAGTTTTATTCTTTCAGGCAGTTAATGTACAATTTTTTGTTGAGTGTGGGTTTTAGGATTTGTTAAGGTGCTTCTGGAGTAACCTTTACTGTAGTGTGAAAGTAGTCCTATTTCTAAGGGGGGAATTTCTGCCATTTCAATTGAATGTCCAGAGTGTTCAGTGAGGTCTCTATACTCTGGGTGGACAAATTCCAATGTATTTCAGGAGTGTTAAAGCTCCAGAATCCATATTCCGTATACATCCCCTAAGTAGTTGTTCTCTACAAGGCCTCACTGAGTCTCACCTCGTGCAGGTGCAGATGAATTTTCTGTCAAAGGCACAAAGGAATCTTATTCAGGTTTCTTGTGTTCATTGTCTTCATAGTTTATTTCCCCTATCCTGCTCTCCAAATTCCATGTGCCTCAGGAGTTCCATATTGCAATCATATTTTCCTCTTCCTAGGGATATTGCTGATCTTTTATTTGGGCTCCTTTTCCTTGTATCATTGTTGAGAAATTTCCCCCAGGTGGAAATCTTGGTGAATATGGCCTCAATTAATGTATTTCCCTTCTTTCACAGATAATAACCTTGCACTATGTATTGTCCAGAGCACTAGTGGTGTAGTGGTTAACAGCTTGGTTGCTAACCAAAAGGTTGGCAGGTCGAATGCACCAGCTGCTCCTTGGAAATCCTCTGGGGCAGTTCTACTCTCTCCTATAGGGTCGCCATGAGTTGGAATCGGCTTGACGGCAATGGGTTTAGTGGTTGTTTTTTTTTTTTTTTGTATGTATTGCCCAATTTCTGAAACAAAGTTGCTTCATATGTAGTTTTTTCTGATTTAATGGTCATTTATGGTGGGATGGTATGTCTGATACCTATTATTTCACAGTTAAATGATATTAATTCTGAGTATAGAATTCTATATTGGAAATTTTTTTTCGGGAGTTAAATATTTCATTAAGCTGCCGTCTGGGTTTGATTGATTTTATTGAAGTGAGCCTTCAATCTTATTTTTTCCTTTGAAGATAATGCATCTTTTGTTTCTCTGGCTATTGTCAAGGTTTTCTCTTCATCTTTAGCTTTCAACAGTTGACTGTGATGTAATAGGATCTGGTTTTCTTTATATTTATTTTGCATGTAGTTCAATTAGATATTTACATCTGCATGGGAGTCACTGAGAAATTTTCACAAGTTTTTAGAAATTATTTGTTATCATTCCTTAAAATGTTGATTCTGTCTCATTCTCTCCTTTCTCTCTGAGACTCAAATTTCACACAGGTTAAAATATTTGATGATATCTCACGTCTTTTGCATTTTGTTTATTTTTTCCAATTCTTTTTCTTTTAGTACTTAAGTTTAGAAATATTTTATTGTTCTTTTTTGTGTGTTTGTTTTGTAATTCTATTTCATATTTTGCCCAGTCTCATTCAATGTGGTCTTATTTTTGGATATTTTCTTTTTCTATTTTCAGAATATCTATTTGAAAAATAATTTTCAATTTTCTGTTAAAATATTTACCTTTTAATCTATTTTCCATCTTTTCTTTCACGTATTGATCATAGTTTACATATTAAGAATAATATCAATGATAGTTAAAGACCTTATCTAATAATTCCAATATCAGAATTATCTGTAGTTCTATGTCTGTTGTCTTCCTTTTATACAGATTTTCAGTCTTTGCAATGTCCCATATAGTATTCCTTTAAGTTTTTAATGGATGTTGAGCATTGTTGATAAACATCTTTTGAAGCTCTAGGTGATGTTTTCTTCTTTTGAAAGGTTTTTTTTTTTTTTTCCCTGTAGGTTTTAGTATTCTATTGATCACCTTGATCTTTTGAGACTTGGTTTAATCCTCTGTTAGGGCTGGCCTATTCAGTTTTGTCTTCCTCCTAGGGTGTAGCCCTTCCTCTTAGGGTGACACTCTTATCCCTTGTGTGTTGTCCTTACTCTAAGAACATGGCCTTTTTTGGTTTTAACTAATGTTGGAGGGTGTTGACTAAGAATCCTACATTTTAGCAAAGTATTAGCCTCAAAATCTGCTTCCTGGTGTTCCAAAGCTACTCTAGTCTTTGCTCAGTTCTTTAGCCTCTGATTTGTTTTCTCTGCTGGGCTTTTAAAAGACTTATCTACAATATGCACAACAAAGAAGTCAGCAAACAAGTAGAGGAAAATTTGTTTATAGAGGTTTTGGGCACTCTCTCTTTAGTTTCACCTCGCTGGGATTCTTCCCGTAGCGTCCATGTTGTTTTGGTAGTCCTGAACTTCAACCTATCTTCTCTTAGATCAGTGATTCTGATGATTTCTTCTTTGTCTCTAACCTCCTACACCAGGATTTGAAGAACTCACTCAGGAAAAAAGCTGGATTGAGTGTGGATATAACCTCCATAATAGCTGATACCTGACAGAAGAGTGGATCCTTTATTTGTAAACTAGTATTAATAATATCATACCTAGTTGTTAAAATGCTTTTGTGATACATGCACAAACTCTGGCCCAGTGATATTTAGTATGCATTTTAAGGATACATAGAGATAACTATAGCTTTCTGGAAAATGGATTTATGGTTATAATCAATGATGCACATTAAATAAATTACATGAAATAAAAATTGTACTTAAAATCCAGACAACTGAACATTCATCCTTTAGAGAAGGTAATTGTTTAAAATTAAAGCTAATTCTCAAAAGTGTAGATATGATAGTGTCATAAATTTCAAAATCGCAAACAATCTGAAATCTTTTATGCACATAAAATTCTACAACACTTCTTTGTTTCTTGGATAATTCTTTTTACCTACTTTCTATCATTTCAACGTATTGGTGCTTTTCCAGTCATCATTTTCTATAATGTTATCATTAGATGAAAAATGAAGGTAACACATAAATCAAGAATGGAATGTCTAATTCTTGTTTAGCAAGTCAGAATACTGAATTTTACTGTTTCTAGACATATAGTAGGTGTAATATTCCACTGTAGGAAACCTCGGTAGCAGAGACACACTGGAAACAGAGGCCTACATATTTCAGGAAATTCAAAAGAGATAATTTTTTCATTAAGTCTAATTTATAATTAAATCCATAAATTCTTCCAAGGTTTTAAACTATTCTAATGGTCTTTTGCATAACTTATTTGCATTGAATTAACTATTTTAAATAAAATAACCTTTAAAGAACTTAATTTGGATGTATATACTCTCTTTTGACAGAATTTTAAGAAAGTAATCAAGGAGCCCTGGTGGTGCAGTGCTTAAGTGCTCTGCTGCTAACCAAAGGGTCAGAGGTTCTAACCCAGAAGTCACTCTGTGGGAGAAAGATGTGGCAGTCCTCTCCTGTAAAGATTACAGCTTTGGAAACACTGTGGGGCAGTTCTACTCTCTCCTATAGCATTGCTATGAGTTGGAATTGACTCAACAGCAACAAGTTTTTTTGGTTTTAAAAAAGTAATAAATGATTTTCAGATTTTTTGAAAGATGCTCTTATGAATTTGGCTCTGGTTTTGTTTATAGTTATATGTACAAATCAAATACTCTCAGAAAGAGGGCTTGTCTTCCAGTGATTCAAAAACAGAGTGGTTCTACTTCAATACAGTTTTTGAGAAAATAGACATGTGTACAAGAACATATAACTATAAACAAACTGTTCATTACAGACTTTTTTTATCCAAGTGAAATATTTGAAATAGACTATGACAAAACTTAGGTGGTGGGTTAAAAAAATTATAAACTTACACTCTTATTCACCTAATAAACATTAAATCAGCACTCATGTTACAGTGCTTTTGAAAGAACACTTTGGCAGGAAAGTATAAAATGAATTTGAGAGAATTAGCAGTAGTTGAACTATACGAAATTGCTATTAAAAAACAGTTGGATATCAGTAATCTCGGATGGTTCACCCTAATCCATACAGGAAAATCATTTGGGAGGTGGTTTTAGGTTACAGAGAAAGAACATGGTGTCTTGCACTAGTTGGAGGTAGTGAATATGTAAGGAAGTAAAGAGGCATTTAAGGAGAATCAAATTTGGTAATTAGATGTGAGATATGAGGGAGGGGATGTAAATGAAAGATTGTTTTCTTACTTGTGACTTGAACACTTGAGAAGATTGTGTGTCATTTATGGAATGTAGGAGAGAAGCAGTTTTGAAGGAGTCAAGCAACAATGATGAGTTCTCTAGAATCTTGGTCAAATTTATGTTGTGTGTGAGGTGCTGATAAGACATCCCTATGAAAAAATCTAGATAATCATATATTGCAGTCATGGACATATTTGACCTTAAGTTAGAAGTGTTGTAAACATAATGATTATGATGAAAACATGGGCTGTATGAGACCATTTACAAAAGTGCATAGAGTGAGGTCAGAGAGCCTAAAACAATTCTAATACTCAGCAAGATTTAAGTTAGTGAAGTAGAAGAAACAAACAAAGAAACCAACAAAAATGTCCAGAGAAAGAGTATACAATATTGTGGAAAACAAGAGAGTGTTATGGCATAGGGAGGATTAGGAACTGTTTTTGATGAGCAATCACTCGTGTCAGATAATGAAGAGATGGCAAGCAAGATAATCAGAAACCAGTTGCCTTTTAGTTGATTCCAACTCATGGCGACCTCATGTATGTCAGAATAGAACTGTGCTCTGCAGGGGTTTCAGCGGCTGACTTTTCTGAAGTAGATCACCATGACTTTCTTCTGAGATTCATCTGTGTGGACTCGAACCTCCTACCTTTCAGTTAGCAGCTGATCTCATTAATGATTTGTATGACCAAGGGATTTCTAAGGGTTGAAAAATGTTCATTTGATTTAGTTACATGGAAGTAATTGGTGACCCTGATACAAGCAATTAAAGCAGAGTAGTTGAAGCACTCCCTTTTTTGGGGTGGTTGAAGTATATAATGAAATACTATAGAGCCATTAAAGACGACAAGAAAAATCTATATTTATTTACATGGAAATGTGTCCATAATGTACAAGTAAATTTTAAAAGAAGAATATTGAGCACCATTAAGATACTATCTATTTTATACAAATATATGAGTGTAGACACACATGAAAAGGATGGAATTACTGTTAAAATTTAGCATAAACTATATACCACACAATTTTATGAAAACTTTGTATTATTACCTCAGAGGCTTTGTATGAGAAGTAAATGGAAGAGGAAACGAAAATTGAAGTAAATCTAAAATCATATATCTAATAAAGAGTGGAGCTATATTCCACCCAAGCAGCTTTACCCCTCAAACAATAGTGTACTTAAATTATTTTTGGGATCAGATACATTTGTAATTATTTTGTAATGTCTTTTTTTTTAAATTGTACTTCAGGTGAAGTACAAATAGTTTCTCATTGAACAGTCAGTACACATATTGTTTTATGACATTGGTTAACAACCCCACTACATGTCAACCCTCTCCCTTCTCGAACTTTTTTTTTTGGAGAAAATATACATAGCCAAAGATACACCATCCATTTCAAAAATTTCTACATGCACAGTTCAGTGACATCGATTGCATTCTTCCAGTTGTACTGCTATTCTCACTTTAGATGAAGGTTTACAGAACAAAATAGTTTCTCATTAAACAGTACACGTTGCCCTATGACAATAGTTAACAACCTCACTACATGTCAACACTGTCCTTACTCAACCTTGAGTTCCCTATCACCAGCTTTCCTTTCCCCTTCTGCCTTCTAGTCCTTGTCCCTGGACTGCTGTGCCTCATTAGTTCCATTTTGCTGTATGGGGCTGTCCAATCCCCGGCTGAGTGATGAACCTCGGAAGTGACTTCACCACTGAGCTAGAAGGGGTCTGGGGGCCATACTCTTGGAGTTTCTCCAGTCTCTTTCAGGCCTGTAAATCTGGTCTTTTTTTCTGCGTGTTAGAACTGTGTTCTACATCTTTCTCCAGTTCTGTCCAGAACCCTCTGTTGTGATCCCGGTCAGAGCAGTGAGTGGTGGTAGCCGGGCACCATCTAGCTGAACTGGACTCAGTCTGGTGGAGGCCTTGGTAGCTGTGGTCTATTAGCCCTTTGGACTAATCTTTTCCTTGCATCCTGTTCTCTTCATTCTCCCTTGCTCCAGAAGTGGTGAGACCAGTGAAATATTTTAGATGGTTCCCCACAGGCTTTTAAGACCCCAGATGCTACTCACCAACGTAGAATGTAGAACATTTTCTTTATAAACTGTGTTATGCCAATTGAGCTAGCAGTTCCCCAAGACCATGGTCCCCAAAGCCCTCCACCCAGCAATTCAGTCCCTCAGGGAGTTTGAATGTGTCTAGGGAGCTTCCATGACCTTTCCTTGTACAAGCTGTGCTAGTTTCCCCGGTACTGTGTACGTCTCACCCTTCACTAAAGATACCACTTATCTATTACCTATTTCGTATTTCCACCTATCCCTCCCATCCCTCGTAACCAACAAAGACTGTTACTTTTTGTGTGTAAACTTTTTCATGGGTTTTTACAATAGAGGTCTCATACAATATTTGTCCTTTTCTGATTGATGTATTTCACTCAGGATAATGTCCTCCAGTTTCATCCATGTTAGGAGATGCTTCATAGAGTCATCATTATTCTTTATCGTTGCACAGTACTCCGTTGTATGTATGTACCATAGTTTGTTTATCCATTCATCTGTTGATGGGCATCTAGGTTGTTTCCATCGTTTTGTTATTATGAACAATGCTGCCATGAACATAGGTGTGCATATGTCTATTCGAGTGACGACTCTTATTTCTCTAGGATATATTCCTAGGAGTGGAATTGCTGGATTGTACAGTATTTCTATTTCTCGCCTTCTGAGGAAGCGCCATATCATTTTCCAAAATGGTTGTATCATTTTGCACTCCCACCAGCAGTGAATAAGATTTCCAAACTCCCCGCAGCCCCTCCAACCTTTGTTAATTCAAGTGTTTTTGATTCGTGCCAGTAATGCTGGGGTGAGATGGTATCTCATTGTGGTTTTAATTTGCATTTCTTTAATGGCTAGTGATGGCGAGCATTTCCTCATGTGTCTGTTGGCCATCTGAATGTCTTCATTGGTGAAGAGTCTGTTGATTTCCTTTGCCCATTTTTTAATAGGATTATTTGTTTTTTTGTTGTAGAGGTGTTGGATTTTCTTGTATATTATGGAGATTAGACCCTTGTCTGATTGTACTGTCCAAAAATTTTCTCCCAGTCTGTAGGTTCTCTTTTTACTCTTTCAGTGAAGTCTTTTGAAGAGCATAGGTGTTTGATTTTTAGAAGATCCTGGTTATATAGCTTGTCTTCTGGGGTTTGTGTGTTGATGGTTATGGTTTGTATCCTGTTAATGCCATGTATTAGGGCCTGTAGCTTTGGTCCTATTCTTTCTTCTATGAACTTCAGTGTTTTTGGCTTTACATTTAGGTCTTAGATCCATTTTGAATTAGTTTTTGTATATGGTGTGAGGTATGGGTCCTTTTTCATTTTTTTGCAGATGGATATCCAGTTTTGCAAGCACCATTTGTTGAAAAGACAGTCTTTGTCCCATTTGTTGGACTTTGGGCCCTTGTCGAAGATCAGGTGACTGTAGGTGGATGGATTTACATCTGGGTTCTCAATTCTGTTCCATTGGTCAATGTATCTATTGTTGTACCATTACCAGGCTATTTTGACTTCTGTAGCTGTATAGTATTTTCTGAGGTCAGGTAGTGGGAGTCCTTCAACTTTATTCTTCTTCTTCAATAGTGCTGTACTTATTCGGGGCTTCTTCCCTTTCCATATAAAATCAATGATTAGTTTTTCCATCTCTTCGAAGAATGTTGTTGGTATCTGAATTAGGATAGCATTGTATTTGTAAATTGCTTTGGGTAGAGTTGTCCTTTTCACAATGTTGAGTCTACCTGTGCATGAGCATGGTATGTTTTTCAATTTAAGTAGATCCCTTTTGGTTTCTCGCTGTAGTGTTCTGTAGTTTTCTTTGTATAGGCCTTTTACATCTCTGGTCAGATTTATTCCTAAGTATTTTATTTTTTTAGGGGCTATTATAAATGGTATTGTTTTCCTGATTACCTTTTCATAGTTCTCCTTATTGGTGTATAGGAATACAACTGATTTTTGTATGTTTATCTTGTATCCTGCTACTCTGCTGAATCTTTCTATTGGTTCCAGTAGATTTCTTGTGGAGTCTTTAGAGTTTTCTATGTATAGAATCGTATCATAGCAAACAAGGACAGTTTAACTTCTTCATTACCAATTTGGATGCTGTTTATTTCTTTTTCTTGCCTTATTGCTCTAGCTAGAACTTCAAGCACAATGTTAAATAGGAGTGTTGTTAAAGGGCATCTTTGTCTTGTTTCTGTTCTCAAGAGGAATGTTTTCAGCCTCTCTCCATTAAGAA
>NW_004443983.1:16021554-16034365 GCF_000243295.1 Trichechus manatus latirostris
TTTGTATAATTTCTAGTTGTGAATTTATTTTGGCATTTTTTTCCTGCAGTATTTTCCTGAATTATTCCATTTTTCTGTCTTTATTTTCCATGAATTTGTCTATTTTTTCCTCATTTTTGTCTGCTTTTTCTTCAACTCTTGGAAAATTCTGAGTATTAGAGATTTGAATTCCCTATCAGGTAGTTCTAGTGCCTTTTCTTCCACTGGAATGTCATCTGGTGTTTTGTTTTGAATGCCTGTTGGAACCATCCTGTCCTGTTTCGTAAATGTTTTGATATTGTCTGCTGTCTTCAGGACATTCAGTAGTTATTTTTCTTGTTTATTGATTGTAGATTTCTTTGTTTCGTTCTTTTTTTTATTATTTGGCTATGTCTTAGCAGGTGGGCTGTGTGTTCTTTGTTGTTTGCTTGTCTGTGGGCATGATACTCTTTGCCTCCTTCTCCAGTTGGCAGGGTAGTTGCTCAGATTTGGTACAGCAGGGCAGGTCTAGATGAAGAGGAATTGCTAGGATAGGTTGTTTGTGGCACTTACTACAGCCACCATGGTGGGTCAGTAATCATTGCAGGGCAGGTTCTGGTAGGCCGTGCTTGTGCTGCCTGGTGGTGTGATGTTAAGTGCGTGGTGCAATTAGGCAGGATGAAGGGGGAGATTGTGACGTGTGGAGCTAAGATGGATATGGAGAGAGGAACAGGAGCCAAAAACATACAAACAAACAAAAAGAGTGCTAAGGGAGCTTGCCATTGGAGTGGAGAGATGAGAAACTATGAAAAGGAAAAAAAGAAGAAGGGGAAGAAGAGAAAAAAAAAAGAAAAGAATGAGTAAATAAAAATTAGAGTGAAAAAAGAACAGCAAAGCTCCCAGGGATCCCACTGGTGTGGCTACGAGGTCTGGGGAAGTTGTTCCCAGGTGTTGAAGTACAGCCTGGCTAGACTGCATAGAGGTATTCAGTGCCACGTATTCAGGGGACAAGAAGAGAAGGAATGTATAGAGAGATGAGAAACTGAGTAATTAAGAAAGACAAAAAGGGAAAAAGAGGGAAAAGAATATAAAAGAAATTAAGAAAAAACAAAAACAAAAAAGCCCCCCAAAAAACAGGGGAAAAAAAAACCCCACAAATAATGAAATGTTCTCAGGGATCCCTCTGTGTGCATCTGTGCAAGCTGAGGGGGTAGGTCCCAAGCCATGTAACACTGCCTGGTTGGAAAGGGCTCCTCACTCGAGAAAAGAAAAAGAAAACAGACAGTTCAAAGCAAACAAACAAACAAAAAGCCTGGGATCCCACCACCATGGTAGCACAGACCAGGAAGCAGTTCTACACTCGAACGGAGCTCCATAGCCCCTTAGGAAGAAGTAAAGATGGCGCCCGGAGCCAGGTATTTGAGCGAAAGGAGGGGGAGGTTGTGAGAGGTAAGGAAGAAATCAAAAGAAGCGGAAAAAAGCAACACCAGCAGCCAACAAATGGCACTCAGGGTGTTGGCCAGTGCAGGTGGGTGGAATCCAAGCAGCCGGTGCTTCCCAGCCAAGATACTGCGACCACAGGAAGCAGAGGAGGCCGAGTGGGGGTGAAGAAGGTTGGGGGGTGAGAAAGTGTACATCTCTGTTTACCAGTTGTTCTGTCTCCTGCTGGAAGCTCCATGAACCTCCTTTCTAGTACCCCCTGTTCGCTGATCTCCAATAGGAGTCCAAGATGGTGGATCTGTGCTGCGTTAGCTGATAGGAGACCTCTGCATGAATCTCTCCTCGCTCTCCATTCTCTGTCAGTCTCTCACTCCATTTGGTGCTTGGCTGAGTTCTTTATCTCTTCATTTGATGTTTTAAGGTTTCAGAATTGCTGTTTTCTCTGTTTGGCTTAGTTTTTCAGATCTTTGCTGTGGAGGGAAGGTGTGGTGCTTCTGCCTAGAGCGCCATGATGCTGGAAGTCCTATTTTGTAATGTCTTTTGCAATTAAAAAAAAAAATTTTTTTTTAAAGTAAGCCATATAACAGCCACAGAAAAATCTTTGATGCATAATTTTTTTATAACACAAAAATTCAACATTCTGCAATAATGAGCTCACTTTGAAATAACACTAGGGTGATGGATAAAAAGCACATGAAGAGAAGTATATTAAATTATTTTTTAAATGAACTTTAGATGAAGGTTTACAGAACAAACTAGCTTCTCATTAAACAGTACACATATTGTTTTATGGCATTGGTTAACAACCCCATGACATGTCAGTACTCTCCCTTCTTGACCATGGGTTCCCTGTTACCAGCTTTTCTGTCCCCTCCAGCCTTCTAGTCATTGCCCCTGGGCTGGTGTGCCCCTTTAGTCTCTTTTTGTCCTTTGGGTCTGTCTAATCTTTGGCTAAATGGTGAACCTCTGGAGTGACTTCATTACTGAACTAAAAGGGTGTCTGGGGGCCATTCTCTCGGGGTTTCTTCAGTCTCTGTCAGGCCAGTAAGTCTGGTCTTTTTTTTTTTTTTTTTTTGAGTTAGAATTTTATTCTACATTTTTCTACAGCTCTGTCTGGGACCCTCTATTGTGACCATTGTCAGAGCAGTCAGTGGTGGTAGCCAGGCACCATCTAGTTGTACTGGACTCATTCTGGTGGAGGCCATAGTAGTTGTGGTCTGTTAGTCCTTTGGACTAATATTTCCCTTGTGTCTTTAGTTTTCTTCATTTTCTCTTGCTCCTGAAGAGGTAAGACCAGTGGATCATCTTAGATAGCCGCTCACAGGCTTTTAAGACACCAGACGCTATTCACCAAAGTAGACTGTAAAACATTTTCTTTATAAACTATGTTATGCCAATTGAGCTAGATGTTCACTGAGACCATAGTCCCCACAGCCTTCACTGTAGCAGTTCAGTCCCTAAGGGAGTTTGGATTTGTCCATGGAGCTTCCATGACTTTACTCTGAACAAGTTGTGCTGGCTTCCCCAGTATTGTGTACTATCTTACCGTTCACCATAGTTACCGCTTATCTGTTATCTATTTAGCGATTTTTATATTCACATTTTTAATTGCAATTATTTAAGAATGTCTATAAAATGTTCAAGTGTTGGATTTTAGAGAGCATCTTATAACTTGATGAGTACATCAATATGTCAAAAATTTCAAAACTTGAAATAATATGTATTACTCTGACGTTTGAAGCTATATTATTGGTATTTCAAATAGCAGCAGGGTCATCTATGGAAGACAGGTTTCAGCAGAGTTTCCAAACTAAGACAGACTAGGAAGTAAGGCCTGGCAATTACTTCCAAAAATTAGCAAATGAACACCTTATGGATCACAACAGAATATTATCCAACTTGCTTGCTTTGGACACATCATCAGGAGGGATCAACTGCTGGAGGAGGACACTATGTTTGGTGAAATAGAGGGCCAGAGAGGGTGAGGAAGACACTTTGTGAAATGAATTGCCACAATTGTTGTAACGATGAACTTTAACATGTCAAAAATCACATGGGCAAAGTTTCCTTCTGTTGTTACTTCTGAGTCAGAGTCACCTATAAGGCAGCTCTCATAGTTATCATCAGTAGGACCGTGCCTTGTTATACAAGGGGGAAATTCAAGCATGGCAAAACTGATTGGTAGGGATATGACTTTACAATTATCTTGCACACTTCTTTATAGCTAAGGCAATGAATATCATGTGAAAATTGACCATAGTGTCCCTATTAAAAATTTTCTAGATTGTGCCAGTTATGCTTAGATGTAAATTAGGTCAGGAAATGTAGAATGAAGTGAACATGGCAAGTTAAAGAAACTTCCATATAAACTAGGTAATTACATTTTATTTCCTTGAATTGGCCAGATCATTGATTTAGTTCTTAATTGTATTTCTAAGCACATTGGGTTTAATTCTAAATTGAAATGCTATTTCTAATTATAATTATGAATCTCCATGATCATGGAATAATAAAGATTAATTTATCAATAAAAAATATGATCTGAATTTGTATATTATGTGTTTATTATATTTTCTACTTATTTTCTTGTTGTATATGAGTGTACATATAACATATATACCAAGATCTTCTGGTATATTTAGTTCTATATTTTTAAAATAAGTTTCTGTGTCTAGACACATCAATATTTCACAAAAATACACACCAACAATGTATTTTTTATTCATAACAATGAATGTAGAAAATAGTAGGTGTTAGTAAATAGCACTTCTAAAATGTTCAAGTATTTTTCATCCTGCCACAGGATGTAAAATGGAGGGTGAGCCAGATACTTTGAGGGTCCTGGTTTAATAGGACCAATTCCTCAATAGCTTCTTCTTTGCAAATAATTTGTCACCAGCAACAGCATTCTCCCAACAGACTCCATTACCATGATCGACAGAGAATATGTAGGAAGTTGGCTAATACACCACCACAGCATGAGAAGCAGTGCTCCAGTATTACCATTTTTGAAGTGGTGGCAGGTGTGACTCAAATTAGCACACAGGGGAAAAAAATCTTATCGCTGGATACAGCTCCCACTTCCTTTCAAAGTGGCTGTATTAAAAGCTCATTTGGCATTTGCAGTTTTGCCTCCCTTGTTTGGATCAGAATTAACCAGTACCAGATAAGAGAATATGTTTCAAATATTGTCATTCTACAGATTGGACATGAGTGGAGAATGATGTTAATTAGTATTGTAGACTCAAGCATTTATTATCTAAGAATTCCTGAAATACATTCACAGAAAAGCACAGACTGAAAGACTACAGATGATCCGCTCTTATTTACCAAGTTTTTAAAAATTTCACATTATGTCAACTATCAAAGTAAGCTCTTATCACATGACTAAGATGGAATTATAAGAATGATACAAGCATTTATCTAAGCTTGAGCAGGTCATCTGACATATTAGGTATAAATTTAGGTATTTATATTACATTCTCCAAAATTTATGATTAAATATTTAGCTTGTGTGAACATGTAAAATAAATAACTTCATTGTATTCCAAAATGCTTTTCCATTTTCACATGGCAAGAACTAAATTATTGATTTCTGTTCAATTGGTTCTTAGAAACTTTCTCTTATAAAATAATCTGAAACAGACCACACTCACCACCTTTATTCAGTATTGTACTAGAAGTCCTGCCCAGAAACAAGGCAAGAAAAAGAAATAAAAGAAATTCAAATTGGATAAAAAGAAGCAAAACTATCTCTGTTTGCAGAGGACATGATCCTATACATAGAAAATCCCAAAGAATATGCAAAAAAGCTTCTAGAACTAATGGAAGAATTCAGCGAAGTTGCAGGGTACAAGATCTACACAAGAAAATCAGTTGGATTTTCTATACACTAGCATTTCCAAAAAAGAAATCAAGAAAACAAATTCATTTACAGTAGCACCCAAAATAATTAAATACGTAGGAATAAACTTATAGGGCCTATACAATGAAAACTATAAGATACTACTGCAAGAGACTAAAATATAACTAAATAAATGGAATGATATTCTGTGCTTTTAGATTGGAAGAATTAATGTTGTAAAAATGTCAATATTACCCAAAGTGATATATAGATTCAATGCAATTCTGATTACAATTTCAATAGCACTTTTCACAGAAATGGAATAACTAATCTTTAACTTTATATGGAAAGGCAAGAGGCCACTAAGAGCCAAAGCAATTTTGAAGAAGAACAAAGTACGTGGCCTCATGCTTCCTGATTTCAAAATATACTATACAGTTACGGATATCAAAACAGCCTAGTTTTAGTTCATAATAGATACATAGACCAATGTAAGAGAAATGAAAGCTCAGAAATAAATCCATTCTTGTATGGTCAACTAATTTTCAACAAGGATGCTAAGTCCACTCAATGGTGAAGGAACAGTTTCTTCAACAAATGGTGCTGGGAAAATTAGATTTCCACATGCAGAAAATGAAGCAAGATTCATACCTCACACCATACACAAAGACTAATTAGATTTAGATTAGCAATCTAAATGTTAAACTTAAAATCATAAAGTTCTTGGAAGAAAATATATGGACGAAGCTATGGGACCTCATTTTTTTAAATGATAGGCTATCAAATACAACAAATACACAAGCAGAAGACAAAATATGTAAGTGCGATCTCATAAAACTCATTCTCAAAATATTTTATCAAGAGTAAAAAGACAACCTGTAGACTGGCAAAAAATTATTTAGGAGTCATGTATTCGATAAGGGTCTGATACCTAAAATATGTGTAAAATACTTCTACTTTGTAACAACAAAAAGACAAATAAACCAATCAAAAAATAAAAAAACATAAACAGATACCTTACCAAAGAGGATATCTAAGTGGCCAACAAACACATGAAAAGATGTTCATTGCCCTTATCAATTAGAGAAATCCAAATCAAAACTATAAAGAGGTATCACCTTACCCTTACTAGAATGGTAATGGTGAAAAAAAAAAAGACAATAACAAATTCTAGTGAGGATGTGGGGAGATCAAATCTCTTATCCATTGCTGGTGGGAATGTAAAATGGTACAACCATTGTGGAAAACAGTATGGCAATTCCTCAAAAGATTAAAAATAGAACTACCAGATGACCCAGCAATTCCACTCCTAGGTATATACCCTTGTTGTTGTTAAGTGCTGTCAAATCAGTTCCAACTCATAGCAACCTTATGTACAACAGAAGCTCCGTCCTGCGCCTTCCTCATAATCATTGTTATGCTTGAGTACATTGTTGCAGCCACTGTGTGAATCCATCTTATTGAAGGTCTTCCTCTTTTTAGTTGACCCTCCATTTACCAAGCATGATGTTCTTCTTCAGGGAGTGGTTCCTCCTGATAACATGTCCAAAGTAAGTGAGATAAAGTCTCACCACCCTCGCTTCTAAGGAGCATTCTGATGGTACTTCTTCCAAGACAGACTGGTACCTCCTGATAAAGTGTCCTGGCAGTCCATGATATATTCAGTATTATTCACCAACACCATAATTCAAAGGCATCAATTCTTCTTCAGTCTTCCTTATTCTAATGATTATTAGCAGTTACCAGGTGTAGAGGATGGGAATCATTCTCTAGCTAGTAGTAAATTTTTTGTTTGTGGTGATGGGGAAGGTGGCACTGAATGTGGGTGAAAATCACACAACCTGACTAATGCAAGTGACATCAATAAGCTGTACATAAGAAAAGGTATAAATTGGAAAATGTTATATTATATATAATTTTGGAACAACAACTGAAAAGAATCAGGGGCTACAGCTGCTGATACTACTTAGACATAACCAAACACCTCATGGGACTAGTTTTCTTGGTTTGAAGGATTAGGGTCATAGTCTCCTGGGACAATCCAGTCAATTAGCATAATACTGTTTTTAAAGGTTCTGTACTACCTGCCCATTTGGTGAGTAGTATCTCAGGTCTTAAAAGCTTAACCAGCAGCCATCCAAGATACAAGAATTTGTCTCTATTCACCTAGAGCAACTGAGGAAGAAGGAAACACAAAAATCAGAGAAATAACTGAACTACAGGACTAATGGCCTCCATGAACCACTGCTTTCTCTAACGTGAAACCAGAAGAACTGGATGGTGCCTGGTTACTATTACTGACCCTTTCAGTTGGGGCACAATAGATGAATCCTGCTATAAAGGGAAAAATGTGGAACAGAACTTGCAATTCCAAAGAATCCAGACTTACTGGACCAATTGCATCTGGAGGAACTCCCAAAACTACTGCCCTTGGATATTCTTCAAACCTTTAAATGAAACTATCCTCTGAAGTAGTCTTTAAACAAACAACAACAACAAAAAAAAAGTTTAGCTCAAAAAATAATGTCCTTCTTAAGTATTGTGCTTAAAAAAAATCTATATGAGACCAAAAGGACATCAGTAACTCTAGATAAGAAGTTTAGGGGGCGAGTCTAAATTAATGGAGGTGAAAGAACTACAGCAGAAAAACGAGAATGTTGACAGAATGCAACCAATGTCACTGAACAATATGTGTAGAAATTGTTAAATGCAAGTATGTTTTTATGTGTATATTTTCACATGTTGTTGTTAAGTGTCCTCGAGTCAGTTCCAACTCATAGCGATGCTATGTACAACAGAACGAAACACAGCCCAGTCCTGCACCATCCTCACAATCGTTGTTGTGCTTAAGCCCATTGTTGCAGCCACTGTGTGAATCCATCCCATTGAGGGTCTTCCCCTTTTTTGCTGACCCTCTACCAAGCACGATGTCCTGCTCCAGAGACTGGTCCCTCCTGATAACATGTCCAAAGTACGTGAGACGAAGTCTTGCCATCCTCTCTTCCAAAAAGCACTCTGGCTGTACTTCTTCCAAGACAGATTTCTTCCTTCTTCTGGCAGTCATGGTATAGTCAATATTCTTCACCAATACCATAACTTAAAGTCGTCAATTCTTCCTCTGTCTTCCTTATTCATTGTCCAGTTTACACATGCATATGAGGCAATTGAAAATACCATGGCTTGCATCGGGTGCACCCTAGTCCTTAAAGTCACATCTGTGCTTTTTAACACTCTAAGATCTTTTGCAGCAGATTTGCCCAACGCAATGCATTATTTGATTTCTTGACTGTTGCTTCCATGGTCATTGATTGTGGATCCAAGTAAAATGAAATCTCTTCAACCTCATTCTATCCTCCGTTTATCATGATGTTGCTTATTGGTCCAGTTGTGAGGATTTTTGTTTTCTTTATGCTGAGGTGTAAGCCATACTGAAAACTGTGGTCTTTTATCTTCATCAGCAAGTGCTTCAAGTCCTCTTCACTTTCAACAAGCAAAGTTGTGTCACCTGCATATTGCAGTTTGTTGATTAGTCTTCCACCAATCCTGAAGCCCTGTTCTTTTTCATATAGTCCAGCTTCTCAGATTATTTGCTCACCATACAGATTGAATATGTACGGTGAAGGGATACAATCCTGATGCACACCTTTCCTGATATGAAACCACACACTATCCCCTTGTTCTGTTTGAACGACTGCCTCTTGATCTATGTACATGTTCCTCATGAGCACAATTAAGTGTTCTGGAATTCCCATTCTTTGCAATGTTATCCATAATTTGTTATGTTCCACACAGTCGAATGCCTTTGCATAGTCAATAGAACACAGATAAACATCTTTCTGGTATTCTATGCTTTCAGCCAGGATTCATCTGACATCAGCAATGATATCTCTCTTTCTACGTCCTCTTCTGAATCCAGCTTGAGTTTCTGGCAGTTCCCTGTAGACATATTGCTGCAACCACTTTTGAATGATCATCAGCAAAATTCTACCTGTGTGTGTGATATTGATAATATTCTTTGATAATTTCCACATTCTATTGGATCACCTTACTTTGGAATGGGTGCAAATATGGATCTCTTCCAGTTAGTTATCCAGGTAGCTGTCTTCCAAACTTTTTGGCATAGATGAGTAAGCACTTCCAGTGCTGCATCAATTTGTTGAAATTTCTCAACTGGTACTTTGTCAATTCCTAGAGCCTTGTTTCTCGCCAATGTTTTCAGTGCAGCTTGGACCTCTTCCTTCAGTATCATTGGTTCTTGATCATATGCTACCTCCTGAAAGGGTTAAACACTGACCAATTCTTTTTAGTGCAGTGATTCTATGTATTCCTTCTATCTTCTTTTGATGCTTCCTGTGTCGTTTAGTATTTTCCCCGTAGAATCCTTCAGTATTGCAACTCGAGGCTTGAATTTTTTATTCAGTCCTTTCAGCTAATTTTCACATAAAATAACATAACATAAAATAAAAATAACCTGAAAACAACGCAATTTTTGTTGATCTGGCTTATATTAGTCCTATAAATCCCATTTGTCTATCACTTAATTAAGATCAGTGACTGTTTCTTCTCTATCCTCAATCCCTCCAAATACTGAAGGTGCTTTCTAAGTGTCTCAACTTAACCCAATAGGTTATTTCTGTTAGAGCAATACAATAATGATAATAATAATGGTCATAAGAATAATAGTTATGCTTGTCAATAATATATATTAAGTGCTTAATTAATTAAACTAAAATCAATGTTATTTAATTCACAACAATTTTAATTATTTTAGTTATTTTCCTGAAATAATGTATGTGGAAACCTGGTAATACCTGCTTTACTCTTCAGTATAATAGAAATAAATCTGCATGGCTATTGACTGTTTATATGGGACATATAAAAACTATGTGATATTTGCATATTAATTAGTAATTGTCAAGTTTTCTCATTCTAAAAATATGTTTTTAGAGCATACTTGCAGTTGCTTTTACAATATGTAAATAATTCAGTTTTTTCATTCCTACCAGTTCCACTGGATTATATAAATTTAACTAATTAAGTTTTAACCTAATATTTTTGTTACTCACAAAACAATATTTGAGGCATTTTAATTGTATAAAAAATCTACTTAACTTTATATTGCTACTAATTTTTATCCAGTAGCATTTATCCTATCAGATATATAATTTACTGTAAATTTCACCATGTAGCATTTAACCTATTTCAGATCAAACTCACATATTTTTTTCAATGAAAATCATTTAGCCTTTCCATGAACAAAAACCCTCTCATTTACTTTTGCTTGCTCCAGCATTTCCCACTGTTGCTATGTATTATGTTATTTGTAAGGTAAGCCATTGTTCAGAGTTTCTTGTAATGATGTAGATTTTTGCTTTGTTTTATGATGCAGTAATTACTTACAGTGCTACAGTTATAATTGTACTGTGAACAGTGCAACTGTCACTGGGTAAAATGTGCTCTTTGAACATGGTAGGTACGTAGATATGAGTTAGATGTTTGCTGAATGGAAAAACATTAAATGCCAACTCATAACAAAGGAGTTCTTATGAGTAGCACAAACTAGAAAGCAATAGAAATGAGTTCTTTTGATATAACTGTCATCCTCAAAATAGTTTCAGAAGACGTATTGAATTTGTCTGTATTTTATTCCTTGATTATTTATTTAGTGTCCTTGTTTTTAGTCTTTCATGAAATGGCAGTGGCAATTTATATTGTTATATAAATGAATGACATTTCTTACCAAATAAAGATTTTATAATTTGCTGTACATATGTAACACCAGATCAAAAATAGTGCTGTTATAATTTAAGATGAAACAGTGTATTTGAAAATTTTACACATAATAATAATAATATTTTAAAAAAAAGGGGAAATAACTACTTAAAGATCATACTACACTCTTAAGAGTAATAAAATGTTGTATTATATCATGACAGTGCAAGGCAAAACAATATATTCAATGGATCCAACCAAGAGATTGAGGCAAATAGATATTTTTGTCTTCCAATATCTGAATTTTGATTTTTTTATTCTTTCACTTTGGTACATAACACTCCTCATTCCTTCTTTTATTAGATTTCTTGCCAAAGTAATCAATGATATTATCCAAATAATCTAATTTTTCCATAGCTCTACTTCTCTGATACTGACACAGTTTAAGGTAATTGAGGAAACAGGTTGAATTTGTCACATAGCCTCAGGAAGATATAAATATATACAAGCCACGCAACATGAGTTTTTAGCAGCCTGAAATATTTACAATGGTCAAACTTCGTTTCCTTGTGTGTTCATATGATGGGAAGTTGTGCTTTTAATTGGTTAGTTTGTTATTTTCCAAACTCTCTTTTGCTGGCATTTTCTTTCATTGGTTTAGAAAAAGGATTATTTACCCTTTATCCATTGCCATTGAGTTATTTACCCTTTGTGGTTGTTAGGTGCCGTTGAGTTGGTTCCAACTAATAGCGACCCTATGTACAACAGAATGAAACACTGCCAGTCCTGCGCCATCTTCACCATCTTTGCAATGTTTGAGCCCGTTGTTGCAGACACTGTGTCAGTCCATATCATCGAGGGTCTTTCTCTTTTTCACTGACCCTCTTCTTTACCAAGCATGATGTCCTTCTTCAGAGACTTGTCCCTCCTGATAACATGTCCAAAGTATGTGACACAAAGTCTCACCATCCTCACTTCTAAGGAGCATTCTGGCTGTACTTCTTCCAAGACAGATTTGCTCCTTCGTCTGGAAGTCCATGGTATATTCAATATTCTTCACCAACACCACAATTCCAGGGCATCAGTTCTTCTTTGGTCTTCCTTACTCATCGTCCAGCTTTCACATGCATATGAGGTGATTGAAAATGCCATGGTTTGGGTCAGGTGCACCTTATTCCTCAAAGTGACATCCTTGCTTTTTGACACTTTAAAGAGGTCTTTTGAAGCACATTTGCTTAATGCAATAGATCCTTTGATTGCTTGACTGCTGCTTCCATGGGTGTTGATTGTGGATCCAAATAAAATGAAAAACTTGACAATTTCAGTCTTTTCTCTGTTTATCATCATGTTGCTTATTGCTCCGGTTGAGACGATTTTTGTTTTCTTTATGGTGAGGTGTAATCCATACTTTGATTTTCATAAGTAAGTGCTTCAAATCCTCTTCGCTTTGAGCAAGCAAGGATGTGTCATCTGCAAATCGCAGGTTGTCAATGAGTCTTCCTCCAATCATGATGCCGTATACTTCTTCCCATAGTCCAGCTTCTTGGATTATTTGCTCAGCATACAGATTGAATAAATATATTTAAAGGATACGACCTTGATGCACACCTTACTGATTTTAAAACATGCAGTATCTTCTTTTTTTTTTTTTTTTGTATATATATTTTATTGTACTTCAGGTGAAGGTTTACAGAACAAATAGTTTCTCCTGAAACAGTAGTACGCATGTTGTTTTACGACATTGGTTAACAACCCCACAACATATTAACCCTCTAACTTCTCAACCTTTTTTTTTTGGTGAAAATACACATAGCCAAAGATACACCGCTTCAAAAATTTCAATATACACAGTTCAGT
>NW_004443983.1:16040040-16042495 GCF_000243295.1 Trichechus manatus latirostris
TCTCAGGATTCTTTGTTTGTCTTTGGTTTTGGCGAGTGTGAATATGATATGCCTTTGTGATTTTCTTTTGGAGTCTCTTCTATATGGGGTTTGTTGAGTTCCTTGGATGGCCAGCTTTTCATCTTTTATGATATTGGGGAAGTTTTCTGTCAGCAGTTCCTCAATGATCTTCTTGTGTTTTCTGTTTTCTCCCCCTGTTCTGGAATTCCAATCACTCGTAATATTTTGCTTTTAATTGTGTCCCGCATAACTCTCCGGGTCTCTTCATTTTTCTTTTTCTGAATTTTCCTGAAACAGAGTTGTATCCAAGTGTTTGTCTTCAGTTCCACTGATCTTTTCTTCCATGGTTTCAAATCTGCTTCTCAGCCCTTCTATGACATCATCCATTTCTGAAATCTTGTTGTTTATCTTTTGGATTTCTAATTGCTGTTTTTGTATAATTTCTAGTTGTGAATTTGTTTTGGCATTTTGTTCCTGCATCATCTTTCTGAATTCTTCCAATTTTTTTGTCTGTATTTTCCATGAATTTTTCTATTTTTCCCTCATGTTTGTCAGCTTTTTGCCTCAGTTCTTGGAGAACTACATGTATTAGAAGTTTGAATTCCGTATCAGGTAGTTCTAGTGCATTTTCTTCCACAGGAGAGTCATCTGGTGTTTTATTTTGGAGGCCTACTGGAACCATTCTGTCCTGTTTTCGTAGATGTTTTGATATTGTCTGCTGTTTTCGGGGCATTCGGTAGTTATTTTTCTCATTTATTGATTGTAGGTTTCTTTGTTTTGTCCCTTTTTTTAAGAAAAAATTTGACTTTGAGCAGGCGGACTGTGTGTTCTTTGTTGTTTGCTCATCTGTGCGCTCAATACTTTTCACCTCCTTCTCCAACTGGCAGGGTCAGTTACTCAGATATGGTACAGCAGGGCAGGTATAGCTGAAGAGGAGTTACTGGTACGGGTTGTTTGTGGCACTTACTACAGCCACCAGGGTGGGTCGGTAATCAGTGCAGGGCATGTTCCAGTAGGCCGTGCCTGTACTGCTTGGTGGTGTGATGTCAAGCACACGGTGCAGGTAGGCAGGATGCAGCGGGGGATTGTTACGTGTGGAGCTATGATGGATATGGGAGAGAGGAGAGAGGAACAGGAGCCAAAAACATACAAACAACCAAAAAAGAGTGCTAGGGGAGCTTGCTGTTGGAGTGGAGAGATGAGAGACTATGAAATGGAGAAAAACAGAAAGGGAAGGGGAACAAAAGAAAAGAATGAATATATAAAAACCAGAAAGGTTAAAGAAACTCAAAGTTCCCAGGGATCCCACCGATGCAGCTATGAGGTGTGGGGAAGTTGCTCTCAGGTGTTGCAGCACAGCCTGATTAGAAGGTGTAGAGTTATACAATGCCTGGTATTCAAGGATCAGAAAGAGAAGGAAGATATAAAGAGATGAGAAACTGAGTAATGAAGAAAGTTAAAAAGGGAAAAAGAGGGAAAAAAAAATTAAAAAAAATAAACAAGAAAGGCCCCCCCAAAAAACAGAAAAAATAAAAAATAAAACAACGAAAAAAGAAATGCTCTCAGGGATCCCTCTGTATGTCTGTGGAAGCTGAAGGGGAGTTCCTTGCCATGCAGCCTCGCCTGTCCAGAAACGGCTCCCAACTCAAGAAAAGGAAAAGAAAACAAACAAACAATTCAAAACAAACAAATGAACAAAAGCCCTGGGATGCCAGCAGCGCGGTAACCCAGACCGGGAAGCAGCTCCACACTTGAAGGGAACTCCGCAGCCCCTCAGGAAGAAGCAAAGATGGCGCACGGAGCCAGGCACTCGAGCGAAAGAAGGGGGAGGCAGCGAGAGGCAAGCAAGAAATCCAAAGAAGCAGAAGAAAAAAAAAGAAAAAGCAACACCAGCAGCCAACAAATGGCACTCAGAGAGCCAGCTAGTGCAGGCTGGTGTTTCTGGGCAGGAGACTGTGTCTGCAGGAAGCAGAGGAGGCCGAGTGTGGGTGAAGAAGGGTAGAGAGTGGGAAAGCGTATATCACAAATTTCAGGTGCTCTGGAGCCCATCTGGAAGAAGCAAAGATGGTGCACGGAGCCAGGCACTCAAGTGAAAGGAGGGCTAGGTGGCGAGAGTCAAGTGAGAAATCAAAAGAAGCAGGAGAAAAAAGCAACACTAGCAGCCAACAACTGACACCCAGAGAGCCGCCCGCTTGGGTGTGTGGAATCCAAGCAGCCGGTGCTTCCCAGTCAAGAGACCGTGGCCGCAGGAAGCAGAGGAACAAATGAACAAAAGCCCCGGGATCCCACCAGTGCAGTAGCCCAGACCGGGAAGCAGCTCCACACTTGAATGGAGCTCTGCAGCCCCTCAGGAAGAAGCAAAGATGGAGCATGGAGCCAGGCACTCGAGCGAAAGGAGGGGGAGGTGGTGAGAGGCAAGCAAGAAATCAAAAGAAGCAGGGAAAAAAAAAAAAAA
>NW_004443983.1:16043043-16070890 GCF_000243295.1 Trichechus manatus latirostris
TTCTCACTCCATTTGGTGCTTGGCTGAGTTCTTTATCTCTTCATTTGATGTTTTAGGGTTTCAGGATTGTTGTATTCTCAGTTTGGCTTAGTTTTTCGGATCTTTGCTGTGGAGGGAAGGCGTGGTACTTCTGCCTAGAGCACCATTTTGCCCCAGTCCACAGTATCTTCTTGTTCTGTTCCAACATCTACCTCTTGGTCTATGTACAGGTTCCTTATGTATACAATTAAGTGTTCTGAAATACCCATTCTTCTAAATATTATACATAATTTATTATAATCTACACAGTCAAATGTCTTTGAGTATTCAATAAAACACAGGTAAATATCTTTCTGGTATTCTCTGCTTTCAGTCAAGATCTATCTGACATCAGCAATGATATTCCTTGTTCCATGTCTTCTTCTGAATCTGGCTTGAATTTCTGGCAGTTCCCTGTAGATGTACTGCTGTAACCACTTTTGAATTATCTTTAGCAAAATTTACGTGCATTTGATATTAATGATATTGTTTGATAATTTTCGCATTCTGTAGGATCACTTGTGTTTGGAGTGGTCACAAATATGAATCTCTTCCCATTTTTTGGCCAGGTAGCTGTCTTCCAAATTTCTTGGCATAGACAAGCGAGCACTGCCAGTGCTGCCTCTGTTAGTTGAAACATCTCAATTGGTACTGCTTCAATTCCTGTAGCTTTGTTTTTCACCAATGTCTTCTGTGCAACTTGGACTTCTTCTTTCAGTACCATCGGTTCTTGACTATATGCTGCCTGTTGAAAAGATTGAACATAGACCAATTCTTTTTGGTACAGTGACTCTGTTTATTCCTTCTATCTTTTTTTGATACTTCCTGCTGTGTTCTATATTTTGCCCATAGAATCCTTCAATATTGCAACTCGAGGTTTGAATTTTTTCTTCAATTCTTTCAGCTTTACAAATGCCAAACTCCAGTTCTTTGCATATTTCATTGTAATGCTTTGTCTTCTTGAGCCACCCTTTAAAATCTTCTGTTTAGCTCTTTTACTTCATCATTTCTTCCATTCGTTTTAGCTACTCTACGTTGAAGAGCAAGTTTCAGAGTCTTTTCTGACATCCATTTTGGTTTTTTCTTTCTTTCCTGTTTTTTTATTGACCTTTTGCTTTCTCATGTATGATGTCCTTTATGTCATTCCACAACTCATTTTGTCTTTGGTCATTAACGTACAATGTGGCAAATCTAGTCTTGAGATGGTCTCTAAATTCAGGTGGGATGTATTCAAAGTCATACTTGTTTTAATTTTCTTCAGCTTCAACTTGAAATGGCATATGAGTAATTGATGTTCCTTTCCGCAGTCATCCCCTGGCCTTGTTATGACTAATAATATCGGGCTTCTCCTTTAGATAGTATTTACTCTTTAGATAGTATTTAGATACTACTTGCCCTTTAGATAATCTACAATTAACACATTTCTGCCTCAAAAACAAAGACAACTCACCAAAACATATTCTATTTCATTGACATGTCTTTGTAGCCTGAAGTATACCTTGAAACAAAATTGAACAATCAACTGCATTTGACCTTGGTCAATTGATGAAAATGATTTGTCCTGTTGACTTAACTCCAACAATTAAAAGATAGATTCACCATGGCGGCTGCACAGTATGCTTTTAGCTAGAGTGACCTGCACTGTTACAAGAAATGAGCTTTGGAAATGGTCTTTATCCTCCCAAATAAAGTTAGTGCATCCAGATTTTAAACTGACAGCAGTAATATTCCCCTACTAAAGCTGGAGCTTAGCCCTGTTATACTTATTAAAAAGCCTATTCATACAAATTAAATCCATTCCATATCCTGGCTTCTGATGACAGCTCCATTTTTTTTTTTTTCTTCTTGTCTGGTTTGAATTACCTCAAGTCTGTACCCAGAAAGAATTTATCCCTTTCAAGAGACTTCTCCAAGCCTATAATAAATTCACATGGGTCGTCCCATCAATGTAGTGAATTTTCATTATTATTTCATTATGAGTAGGAAAGAAAGCAGATTAGATCTCTTCCAGCATTGGCAGGGCCTAATTCAACCTGAACACATGATTAAAGCTGGCATTTATGACCATAACTGTCAAAGAAAACTAATTGTAAACTGAGAGCCATGGATAATTATGGCTTTTGCTATTAAACCATTTTTCTCCTATTTATCACAGAACCAACTACAGATTTGACTACTGTTTGCATTTAGTCCTCTGATTATTATGAACCTACTTATGCAAATGAAGACTGATCTATAAGCTAACATTGATGGCTTTGTGTAAATTTAAATTCAATCATGCTTTAGTATATGTATTTCTTTTTCTTCTGGCCTTATAAATATATATACATGTATTTTTGGAAAGGGTAAAATGACACACCTTTGAATCCAAGACGGTGCATTTTGCATTGTTTTAATCATAAACTGTGACACGGCTGTCTCATAAATGGTTTCACAATAGGCTATCTGAACTATCTTTTACAGGAAATATTTTTCTTTTCTTATTTTTTTACCTTATGTTCCTATTATGTGTTGATATAAGGTCTTTAGAACCATGTCCATATAGGTTTATGTATTTTATGTTAATATATATTTGCACAGGTATGATTAACTATGTAAATAGTAAATACATAATTTAATTATGCATATAGAAAAATGTGGGACATAACTACACATACACACAAATGAATATATAACCACTAAACGTTGTTAAGTCTTCATGATGTAACAAATACTTTAGAATTTTATGGAGGCAATATGGGATAGAGGTTAATCACACAAGCTGTAGAGTATATCTACCTAAGATTCAATTCTAGTTTTACTAGTTGTCAGCTATGCACACTTGCACAACTTCCATAATTTTTCGAAGTCTTTGTTTCCTCATTTAAAAAATAAAGTATTATTAGGAGTGGGAAAATTAAATAATATAATTCATGTAAACTAACTTGCACACAATAAGTGCTCAATAAATGTTAGCTTTTAGCTAGTTTTATAAAATGCTATCTTTATTATTATGACTGCATCACTGTGTTTATATGAATTTGTGTGGTAATATATTTTAAGCTGGAAATGTAATAATAGCAATAGGTATAATTAAACTGCTTTTCAATTTTATGGAACTATTACAATTCTTTAAATTGTATTCGGCAAAGGCAATTACTTAAACACTTCAGTAGTAGGATTTAATTTTTATAACTGTAAAATTTATTTATGAATAAGAAATTATACACCAAAACCCAAAAAACTCTCTTTTGTCTAGTGCAGTAGTTTTTAATTCAGGGAATAGTTTCACTAAATCATATGAAATAGTAATGATAATGAATAAAATGAATTATATGTTGATAGAAGTAGGCTATATTTAAATACCAAAAAAAAGGGAAATGTTGCTATTAAGAGTATTTATACAGATACAGTTGGCAGAGTAACACCTGTATTTCACTTCATTGACACCTGTATTCCAGAGGAAAAAAGTGTTTCATTCAGAGAATGCAACAAGATTTTGAAAATGGGAAAGGTCATTAAGAATATTCAGTTTAATTACAAAATTATATTTTATTACACTCTGAGGCTCAGTAAGGTTAACATTTTCTTTGCTAATCCCTCAGCTATACGGAAACGGAATTCATGGTTTACAGGGTTCTGTAACTAAATCAACTTTGATCTTTGATCAATAAAGGTGATTGATTAAAGTTATTAATTTCTATTACAAAAATCAATAACAATATTTATCTTCAAGACAAAATATTAAGTGAACTTCAATGATTTATGCAAAAATTTAACATGGAGATTTTGAATCAAAATCAGTTTTTCTTTTTATACTTATTTTTTTAAGGAAGAAAAAAAAAAACCTTATGAAAATCTCCCTGGTCTCACCAATTTAACATAAGTCTTTGCATTGCATGTGACTTTTCCATCCCTGTGTGTGTACATATACATTTAGGCAGATACATTGCGTAGGCCACTTTTCTGCTTATTCTTAGTTCGTAAACACTGGTCTATATTTCCACATAATCTTTGTATTATTTTAAATTATTTATTTAGGATTAATTATTTTGAATCATGCTACACTTTTGAAAGGCAGGAAAGTAACAATAACAACATTTTGCCACATTATTCTCCAAAAGGTAGTATAACCAGTAAAGCTTTTAGTAACAGCATTATATCATCCTTTTTGTGGTTGTTTTTATTTTTATTTTCATAGTTTCTCAATGGCACATAAACATTATTACATGTTCATAAATTTTTATTTTTTCTTGTATGAATTATATGTTTGCTGAATATTTTTTTAATGTATTGTTTCTTTTCTTTTTCCAAACAAACTGAATGAATCACAGGTCTTATTTAAAATGCATTCCTGCAACTAATGTCATGTAACAGTATGTGTATAAATTTTTCAATGAGAAATTAACTTAAGCTATAAACTTTCACCTAAAGCATGATAAAAATAAATAAATAAATAAAAATGCATTCCTTAATATCAGGTTATAAACCAAAGGTAACAAATCAACAATTACAAAATAAAGTTAATTCTTTGTGTTCTGTGTATGTATTAAATGGCATGTATTTGCTTGGTTTCATTTTCCGACAGCTTGCACTTTGCTTATGGATGGTGAGGGGACGTTGATAAATAAACATCTTGCATTTCAGAAGTATTAATTTTATATTAGAATGTCAACCTGAGTCAAAATTTTTGACAGAAACAACTTTGCTCAATAAATAAAGCTTCACTAAATATAATATCTAACACTTTAATTGAAATCAAAGTGAAAAGATAAGTTTAAAAAATGGGCTTTTTCTTTTGTATTGGGGAACATGTTAGTCTATTGACATATAAACGAGTCCAAGATGTTCTCTGTGTTTTGGACCTAGAAACCCAAAAACCAAAAACCAGACCTGTTGCTGTCCAGTCCATTTTGATTAGCAGCCGGGGGTGTAACTATTGTGCCACTAGGGTTCTTTGGTATTGGCCCTGGGTTGTTTATTTCTTCATGGCATGCTGAGGCTCTTTAGCCCAAAAGCCTGCCAATGCCAACCTCAAATTTCACACATCAAATTGTTTTAAAAGATATCTCGAATAAGCTGATTTTGAGCTACTTAGACTATGCCTGAGTCCCTGAGTGGTGCAAATGGTTAAGCGCTCCTCTACTAGATAAAAGGTTGGCAGTTTGAACCGCCCTAGAGGCATCTCTGAAGAAATGCCTGGCTATCTACTTCCAAAAGGTCACAGCCTTGTAAAATCTATGGAGTAGTTCTACTCCCCACAGGTGGTGTCACTATGAGTTGGAGTTGACTCCATGGCAACTAACAATAGCAACAACAGAGTATGCCTGCTTAAATACTCTCAAAACTGCACCTAACACCTGCTACAAAAAAAAAAAAAAAAAAAAATCCAAAAAGAAAGCAAACCCGTCCGTTGCCGTCAAGTTGATTCCTACTCATAGTGACCCTATATGAGAGGATGATAGATAAGCTAAAACCAAACCCATTGCCATCAAGTCAATTCTGACTCATAGAAACCCTATAGGACAGAGTACAACTGCCCCATAGTTTCCAGCTAGTGACTGGTGTATTTGAACTGCCAACCTTTTGGTTAGCAGCCCTGTCTTAACCACTATGCCACCAGGGTTTCCAGGTAAGATAAAGCTCTGTAATTTTAAAGATTTCAGACTGCTCTGTTCTTCAGAGTTCTGTAACCCAGTGACTCCCTACCTTGCTGCATAGAGACATTCCCTAGGCACACATAAGACCTCTCCCCTCTCATTTTCTCTTCTCTCTTCAGGAGGTTCTCTTGCCCTCTTCCCCTTCTTGTGGCTCCTGCACTGCTGGTCTCTGGAGGGCCTCCTGCTTGTTGTGCAACACTCCTACCTTGTGATCATATGTTTTCCTTGGCCAGCCCTCAACTCCCAGGAACTTACTACAGTCTATATACCAATTTATCATTAAAATTACAGCTTATAAAGTAAGTACCTGAAAATATATACATTTTTTTGACTCAGAATTACCCAATAGAGTTAGCATCACTTTGAATGAAATAAGCATAATCTCACAATCACATTGTCATAACCGTAATATAGTAACAATTTAGTAATATAATTTTTACCTAAAAAAATGCCTCTCAGATGAACTTTGTTTAAATTACCCACAAGAAACAAATTCCAGTGTACAATTATCTTTATAAATTCCTTTGCATCAGCAAAATACATGTAACTATACATATATTTTTACAATTTATGATGTGAGAATTGCTGTGTCATTGAAATCTATGTTGAAAATATACATGCTGTTGGGGTATAGAAAGTTTTTCAATATGGAAGTAAGCTTCAACTATGAGTTCATTATTTAAAAATAGTAACACTTAATTTCAATTCTCTCTGGGGTCAAAAAATCTCTAGCATCTCCTCTCGTTAGTGTAAGAAAAAATTTTGATTCTGTTGAAGTGTTTGCAAGGTCAGAGAAAAGTTGTTGAAGGTGTGATTAAATATTTTGTTAGAAATACAGCCTTTCACCATTTTTATTCATTGATCATGATCATCATCTATAGGAGAGTAGACTGAGATGTGAATAAGTTATTAAGTAATGGAAGACCAAAGAAAGGAGTAAAAATGAAAAATACTTTACTGACTTGCTTGTTACTTCAAGAAATTCTTGACACCCATATAAATAACACAGGAACATAATTACTCATAAAACAAAATACAAACAAGGGCAATAGAAAATTTAATAGAAGTGGTATATTATGATTCAAATATAATCCAATTAATAAGCAAAAAAATTTTTTAATAAGCAAAAATGTATGTAATCTGAATGAGAGTAAGAAAAACTAAAAGACAAAGGTATAGGATGAGACCTTTGGACTTTAGCAAGTCTTATATGACAGTAACTAAAAATCTACACAGGAATATAAATATTTTCATGCTCATTGCTTGGAGGTAAAGATCATGAAGACTAAGAAATGCTTATATTTGATGTGAGAACTCTTGGTTCTTTAACTTGAATATGATACCGCTAGTTTGGTTACACACCAACATTTTAATAAAAAATTTTTTTCTCTTTAGATTGCAAATTGAAACAGAATTCTTTCTAATCAAAGGTTTAGTAATTCAAGGATTTGCTATGATAGAAAATAGCATGAAAATACTTTTGTTATGTACTTACTTTCATTTATTAACAGTAATATGAGTCAAAATAATATACATCTTTTTAATTTTTTTTATTTATTGGTGTAGTTTAAATTAAGTTTACATTTAAAGTTAGTCTCCCATACAAAAATTTATACATACATTGTTATGTGACCCTAATTGCTCTCCCGATGCTGTAACAGCACACTCCTCCTTTCCACCCCTGATTCCCCATGTCCATTCAACCAGCTCCTAACCCTCTCTGTCTTCCCATCTCACCTCTGGACAGAAGCTGCCTATTTAGTCTCTTGTATCTACTTGAGCTAAGAGGCACACTCCTCACGAGTATCACTTTATGTGCCACAGTCCAGTCCAATCCCTGTCTGAAGAGTTGGCCTCGGAAGTTTAGTTCTGGGCTGATAGAGACTCCAGGGGCCATGCTTTCCGGGGTTCCTCCAGTCTCATTCAGGCCATTAAATCTGGTCTTCTTACTAGAATTTGAGTTCTGCACCCAACCTTTCTCCTCCTCCATCAGGGACTCTCTGTTGTGTTCCCTGTTAGGGTGGTCATTGGTGGTAGCCAGTCACCACCTAGTTCTTCTGGTCTCGGGCTGATGAAGTCTCTGGTTTAAGTGGCCCTTCCTGTTTCTTGGGCTAATACTTTCCTGTGTTTTTAGTGTTCTTCATTCTCCTTTACTCCAGGTGGTTGGGACCAATTGATGCATCTTAGATGGCCGCTTGCAAGCTTTTAAGACCTCAGATGCCACTCATCAAAGTAGGATGCAGAACATTTTCTTAATAAGCTTTGTCATGTCAATTGACCTAGATGTCCCCTGAAAACATGGTTCCCAGACCCCTACCCCTGCTAGTCTGTCTCTCCAAGTGTTTGACTGTATTCAGGAAACTTCTTAGCTTTGGTTTAGTCCAGTTGTGTTGACTTCCCCGGTAGTGTGTGCTGTCCTTCCCTTCATCTAAGATAACTCTTATTTATTATCTAGTTAGTAAATAACCCTCACCCTCCCTCCCCACCCTCATAACCATCAAAGAATGTTTTCTTCTGTGTTTAAATCTTTTCTTGATTTCTTATAATAGTGGCCTTCTACAGTATTTGTCCTTCTGTGACTGACTAAATTCACTCAGCATAATGCCCTCCAGATTCCTCCGTGTTATGTTTCACGGCTTCATCGTTGTTCTTTATCATTGTGTAGTATTCCAGTGTGTGGATATACCATAATTTGTTTATCCATTCATCTGTTGATGGGCACCTAGGTTGTTTCCATCTTTTTGCTATTGTGAACAGTGCTGCAATGAACATGGGTGTGCATATCTATTCATGTCACAGCTCTTATTTCTGTAGCATATATTCCAAGAAGCCGGATAGCTGGATCATATGGTACTTCTATTTCTAGCTTTTTAAGGAAGAGCCAAATTGATTTCCAAAGTGGTTGTATCATTTTACATTCCCACCAACAGTGTATAAGTGTTCCAGTCTCTCCAGAACCTCTCCAGCATTTATTATTTTATGTTTTTTGGATTACTGCTATCCTTGTTGGTGTGAGATGATATCTCATTGCAGTCAAAACAATATACCTCTTTTTTAAAGTTCCCAGTTTTAAGTGTCGATTGCCAACAAAGCACTTAGGTCTTCATGCTGTGTATGCTGAACAACACAAATTGCAGATACCTTATTTTCTGGAGAGGGTAACATAGGGTACCGAGCCTCAAGATACCAGTCATATCTGAATAACTGGGTACCCTGGTAGCATAGTGGTTAAGAGCTGTGGCTGCTAACCAAAAGGTCAGCAGTTTGAATACACCAGGCTCTCCTTGGAAACCCTATGGGCAGTTCTACTCTGTCCTTTACAGTCGCTATGAGCCAGAATTGACCAGATGGCAGTGGGTTTTTGGTTTAGTACAGAAAACAGGGGGGTTCAATTAGCAATTATATTCTGCAACAAATGGCAGCCCTTTTTCTCAGTTTTGGAAATGCTAGAAGCTAGGTCTTTCCTCTCCTGGCATGATACGAGAAGATTCTTCCTGGAGAAATTTAGCAACCTAAGAGAAAATACTAATACAACGTTGGAGATTTCTAGCTCAATCCCTTTATAATAAAGCCCAAGTTGACATGCCTGTCTACATGCTCAGAGCTTCCACTTGGCTATTCAGTGTACTATTCTTCTTTTTTTTTTTTGTGCTTTAGGTGAAAGTTTACAGTTCAAGTTAGTTTCTTATACAAAAATTTATACACATATTGTTTTATGACTTTAGTTGCAATCCCCACAATGTGACAGCACACCCCCTTTTTCCACCCTGGGTTTCCTGTGTCCATTCGACCAGTTTCTATCTCTTCTTGCTGTCTCATCCCACTTGTGGACAGGGGCTGCCCATTTGGTCTCCTGTATCTGACTGAACTAAGAAGCACATTCCTCACATGTACTATTGTTTGCTTTATAGTCCCATCTAATATTTGTCAGAAAAGTGGGCTTTGGGAATGGTTTCAGTTCTGGGTTAACAGTGCTTCTAGGGACCATAGTCTCAGGGATTCCTCTGGTCCCTGTCAAACCATTAAGTCTGGTCTCTTTATGTGAATTTGAGTTCTGCTCCACACTTTTCTCCTACTCCATCGGGACTGTCTGTTGTGTTCCCTGTCAGGGCGGTCCTTTGTGCTAGCTGGGTACCGTCTAGTTCTTCTGGTCTCAGGCTGGGGAAGTCTCTGGTTCACGTGGTCCTTTAGTCTCTTGAGCTAATATTTTTCTTGTGTCTTTGGTTTTCTTCATTCTCCTTTGCTCCAAGTGGGATGGGACCAATTGATACATCTTAGATGGCTGCTCACAAACTTCTAAGAACAAAGACGCCTCAGTGTCCTACTCTTAAAGATGAGGCAATCAACAAGGAAAGATCACCTCATAGCTAGGAAATAAGAGACCAAATACATTAAAAAATAAGTTAATTTAAATAAATGATCATTTAGTGGTACAACGGAGCCTACTAGGCTCTGGGAGAGAATCAGGTGTTAATATCTCGTCCCAACTCTGCTTTCTGTGACTTCAAATTGGTAACTTAAAATTTGCCATGGTGGGAGTATTTAAACCATGGGAATTGTCTACCCACAAATCCACCGTTAATATTTTCTCAGAGACATAAGGCAAGTGTATGTATAAATGTAACCTGACCATATGAGTGCCAGTAAATGTCCGTTAGTCCTTAAACTAGCTCAAGCCAGAATTGGCCCACCTCACATGCACAGAAGGGCCAGCTGTGACCTCTAATTGACCTCAACAGAGGACACAACAACAGGTGGAGTAGATCAGAAGGAAAATCATCACCTGGACCCTATTCCGAAGTGAGAGGTCCGACAAGAACCATGTCACCTCCTGTTTCCTGATTGCCTTCTAGATTTTTCCCTCCACAGCACGCCTGCGTGGCTGCGATCTTGCTGCCCAAATCACATATAAGCCCTGCTTCCCCAAGCTCAGGAAGTCTGATCTGAGGAACTTCCTCCAGGTTCCTTGCTCTGTGCATTGCAGTAACGTTACTTTCTCTTTCTCAAAGACCAGGGTCTAGATAATCGGCAAGTCTGAGCACCGGACAAGAATCCACCTTCCTGGGTTCGGTAACATGAATAAGAAGAGGATGCTAATTTTTATAATAATTTTAAAAAAAGAAAATAAAACAAACACTTAAAACCCCAATAGAATATTTGGATGAAAGCAATTTTTGTTCCCCAAAAGTAAAGCAAAACAAAACAGAATAAAATCTAGGAAAGAAAAAGAAAAAAAAAAAGTTACCAGAATAAATGTCCAACACCTGAACAATAGAAATTTCAAAAAGAGACAGCAGAGAAAATGGAGGGGACAAAATAACTAATAAAATTATTCAAGAATAGTCCCTAGACCTAAAAAGCATGAGCTCCCTGATTCAAAGGGCTCACTAAATATCCATCCAGCACAATGGATAAAAACAGATGCACACCATGATACATCATCATTGAATTTCAAATCATGAAAATAATGAGAAAACCTTACAAACTTCCCTGGGAGCCCGGAGGAGGGAACAAAAAACAAAACTGGTCTCAGAAAAAGAATCAGGAAAAAGACTGGCTTTTAACTTTCAACCCCAACCTACGAAGCTTAAAAGCAATAGAGCAATGCTTTCAAATTTATTGACAAGAAATGATTGCCTATCCAGAATTAAACACACAGTAAAATTTCATACAAGGATGAGGGTAGAGTTAAAACAAATTCAGACAAATAACTAAGAAGACTACTGGAGATTCTTAACCAGAATAAAGATTAAACAACAACAACAAAAAAGAGGAGTACATGTGATGGGATCCAGGAAACAGGGGATCCGATATGGGAGAGAAGTAAAGGGAATTTCCAGGATTATTATGAAGCAAGAAACTTTCATAATAGTTGCACGCTACAAGTAAAGAGTAAAGTCCAGATTTCGGCAGGTGAGAAGCAGGGAGTAGAGATTCTTTGAGAAGATACATTGCCAGTATGCCTGCTAAGTCTAAATGTATTTTAAGGACATTTAGACAATGGCTGGATGTTGGAGGTTATATTATATAAATAGAAAGCTATGCAAGCAACCACCAAATGCAATCAGATAAAATTCACTCTGAGGAAAAAAAGAAGTTGTTCAGGAAAGAAAACAAATATGCTCCCTGGCTCAGCAATAAATGGCATTTATATGGTCATTATTTTAAACACTAAAAAAATGTTCTTACCCAGAATGAGAGGGAAATGCACTTGTTTGTTGTGGGAGTGAGGGAGGGAGAGGGAATAGACTGATAGAATTAACACCTCATCTTTCATAAACCAGTTGCCTTGACGTTGACTCCGACTCATTGCAACCGCATGTGTGTCAGGGTGTAACTGTCCCCCACAGAGTTTTCAATGGCTGATTTTTCAGAAATTGATCGTCAAGCTTTCTTTTAAGCATCTCTGGGTAAATTTGAATCACCACCTTTTGTTTTGCAGTCGATTGTTAACTATTTGCACTCCCATCTTTCATAGTGAGAAGTTTATAAATAATGCCTAAAACTGAAAAATCAGGAGGTAGCTATATTAATAACATTATTTAGAGATTTGGAGATAATTTTTTTTTTAAATAGCAAAATATTAAAAGTAGTTGATTATGGGGGAGGGGGAAATGACAGTGTTGATGATTAAAGATTTTTAATCATAATTCTTGTGGAACTATTTTGTCCTTCAAAATGTGTGCATATTCATCTTTGACATAATAAAAAAGTACTTGAGTTGAAAAAAGTTACATATGCATACAATATAGTGAAATTTTCAAAAGCACAGTTCTGGAGTCAGATAGCTTGGGTTAATTCCCAAATAACAAATAATTAATTCCATGTTCTTCATCAAAATAATCAATTTCTCCATGCATTCATTTCACACTTTGAAAAAAGGAGATGATACTAGGACCCATCACTCATTTTTGTGTAATTAAATGAGAATTCTGTATACTGTGCATAGCACCTCTTGGCATATGGTTATCTGTTGTGGTCATGGTTGTTGTTGTTGTTGCAACTATCACTACTACTACTTCATTATAAAATGAAGACCCCCCAGTCCCTCAGTTCCCCAGACCAGCAAAAAGCTAGTAATTATATGTATTCTCTAGAGATAATTCTTATTCAGTAGTTAAGCTTTCAGCTGCTAACCAAAAGGTTGGCAGTTCGAATCCACCAGCTGCTCCTTGGAAACCCCATGGTGCGGTTGCACTCTGTCCTATAGGGTTGCTATGAGTTGGAATAGACTCAACGGCAATGGGTTTATGTGAACATGTATATTTGTATATATGTGTAGGTGTTAGGGAATATACATATTTTTTTCCATTTTTATTTGTACAAATAGAAGCCTAACATTTTTACCTTGTATGCCACATTTAAAAGATAATCTATAGCAATCTATGACTATAATGGATAGAGTTCTAAGCCCCTCCTTTTATGAACCACTGCA
Source organism: Trichechus manatus latirostris (assembly GCF_000243295.1). NCBI lineage: Eukaryota > Metazoa > Chordata > Mammalia > Sirenia > Trichechidae > Trichechus > Trichechus manatus. The sequence continues at coordinate 16,056,136 of NW_004443983.1, forward strand.
AAGTCTTCCATTATATAAATATATCATGCTTGATTTATTTTCTTATCTACTGGTGGACATGAAGTAGGTTCTAGACTTGTATTAAAAAAAGTAATAAAGCTGTAATTTTCCAAGTGAACAAAATCTCATATAAACATATAAACACTTACAGTATATTTTACTAGAAGTTGAATCATTAGGTCAAATGATAGGAGATTATTAAAAATTTTGACAGATGCTACTGAATTTAAACCATCTCTTGAACCAAAAAACTTAGCATGCTGCCCACTCTGCCAACCTTTTCAGCCTAAAAGCTTAGTGGATTAAGCAGTAATTGAGAGATTGTGTGCAGAGATACAATATCGGTGTCTTTTTTCATAAAATCAGGATAAGCTGTTTCACCAGGAAGATGAAGATTCTACAGAAGTCTAGAATGAATGAATAAACATTAATAAAAGTGATATTCATTCATTGATTTTCTATTTTAACAAATATTTGCTGAGTTCCTACTTTGTGTCAGTGAGGAGTGGTTCCAAGACTGACAATATTCCTAGTTAGTTCATGGAATTTGAAAATTACAAAGAAGGAGGTAGTGGGGGTTGGGTACTTTGCAACTCAAGGGAAATAAGAGGTTTAATGTATGCTTATAGTTTATTAAACAACATATTTGAGATGAAAAAAGTCAAGGATTTTTCATTTTTGCTTAATGAATTATCTCATTAATTTCTTCATGTGTTTCTCTGAGTCAAAATGTGTCTTAAATGCATATAACTTACTAGGTATAGAAATATTTTGTTTAAAGTAATACAATATTATTCTGCTTCGTTCCTTCTCTTCTGCCGTTTTTTTTTTGATGCTTCCTTTGGGCCTCTGCTCTTATAATTATTTAGAGCACTAAACAGTCCTCGGATGCCCATACGAATGCTATAAATGGATGTCCCTGTCTTACCAGTAAAATCATTAATCCATCCTTTAGGCTGATGTAGTAAAAGAAGCATCAGACATGGAATATCTGAGAGGAAAAAGTAAAAATATTCAATTTATCAAGATCTAAAATGATCCAAAAGCACAGAATAGGAAAAAAAAAAATTAGTGAACAAGTGTTTAAACGAGAAATGACTGGAAAGTTTTACTGATAGAGAAGTAGATGTTCTCTCCATCTCTTAAAAAAAAAAAAAATTAAGCCCATGTTTTCCAGTGTGATTTTTAGAGACGAATGTGAAAAATGAAATATGTCATTAATGTGTACCATTTCAGACTCAGAGAAATCAAAATGATGTGAATGTAATAACATTGAAATCTAAGAGTTCAGGAAGACTTTACATGCTGAAAACCTGCTGCTCAGACACTGTTCACAAACATGTTTGCTTGACTCGAACATGGTTTTAAAAATATGACGTCAATTAAAATGCAGGATATTTCACATACAAATCCAAATTTCTGGATTTTTTGAATAATCTGAGTATCTGACATGTTGGATCTGAGCAAAGGAGTAGCACACAGCACTCTATGGCTTATTACTATTCTTGTCGATCCCTAATGTCTCCCCAGTCCTGAAGTTGAGTCTTGGTTAACATAGCGCATTGAAAACCAAAAGTGGAAAATGAAATAGAGGGTTTTATATTTTAAGAAAAACAAGACAGGGTACTTTTTTTGTAGAAATGAAGAATATTCTTACTTTTTAATATATGCAGTATGTGTGCCCAGAGAACTCAAGATAGCATCTTTGTAATTATAGCCAAATGTCCTCATTTATTTTTTTCCTGACTCGATTCTGTTAGAGTTTTGATTTTGAGATACCTCATTTAAGAGAACTGAGGCAGGACTTTTGATTCTGGTAGGAACATAAATGGCGATAGTATGTTCTAAAGTCTCCTATGCAGAGTAACCAGGAGAACAATAACAAACCCCCACTGACTACATTTTAAGTGAAATTAAGTCAGAGAAAACTCAGAAGTCCAATTACTGTTGATTCACACTAAAGACACCTGAGACCAAAGAGGTCATTTGGGAAGCCTGTGCAAGAAGTCACAGTGGTGCGGAGGGAGCCTTGTTATGCTATGTCTCAGAAATCTCCAGACAATAATCATTATCAGGGGGAAGTCCACCCTGAGAGGGAGCTACCTGAAGCAATATTGAAAAGGTTAATAGTACAGAGAGAAATGTTCTCAGGGATGGCAGATGGCAGAAACTGCCAGAAAATTACACTTTCAAAAATGAATACATCAGAGTCCAGTCCAATCCCTGTCTGAAGAGCCTTGGAAATTGTTTTAGTCCTGGGCTGATAGAGAATCTAGGGGCCATGCTTTCCAGGGTACTTCCAGTCTCAGTCAGACCATTAAGTCTGGCCTTCTTACTAGAATTTGAGTTCTGCACCCACTTTTCTCCTGCTCCGTCTGGGACTCTCTGTTGTGTTCCCTGTCAGGGCAGTCATCAGTGGTAGCTGGGCACCATCTGGTTCTTCTGGTCTCAAGCTGATGAAGCCTCTGATTTATGTGGCCCTTTCTGTCTCTTGGGCTACTATTTTCCTTGTGTGTTTGGTGTTCTTCATTCTCCTTTACTCCAGGTGGTTGGGACCAATTGATACATCTTAGATGGTCGCTTGCAAGCTTTTAAGACCCCAGAAAAAAACAATTTCTGAGGCCAACTCTTCAGACAGGGATTGGACTAGACTGTGGGACATAAAGTGATACTTGTGAAGAGTGTGCCTCTTAGCCCAAGTAGATACAAGAAACTAAATGGGCTGCTTCTGTCTGGAGGTGAGAGGGGAAGGCAGAGAGGGTTAGCAGCTAATTGAATGGACATGGGAGATCAGGTGTGGAAAGGAGAAGTGTGCTGTCACAGTATAGGGAGAGCAATTAGAGTTACATAATAATGTATGTATAAATTTTCGTATGGGAAAAAATAAAAAAGCTAAACAGCCTAACAGCCTAGGCTCAGAATGGGCTAATTTAAGGATTGGCAGATAGGAGCATAACACGAACTTCTCCCTAAAGTGCCCAGTTGGAGAGGGCCTTCTTAAGCAGCCTTATTTTTATCTTAGATTTTGAAAATGGCAGGGCCAATTAAACACCCACTCCTGTGTTTCAAGCTAACCCATTATTTTTCCATTCAAGCTTCATTATTATTACCGGTAATTGGAGGCAAAAGAACAGAGTCCAAAAAATGCACTCATGCTTTTTTAAGAGAGAACAGGAGAATACATTTTGACAAAGGAGAGAAACTTGCTGATTTCTGAGATTTTCAAATTTGGGGTGGGGAGGGTTTGTTCATTTATGATTGGCAAAATACAATGTCCTGACTTCAAGGGGATGGAGGAAGTTTTCTCAACATTAGTTGCAAAGTAACACTTAACACTTGGTTTAAGATTCTCCCTTACTAGAGGATTAGGTGGGTGGTGGGTGGTGGGGAAACATTGTACTTCCTGAAGGCCCAGGTTTGGGAAAATTTTAAGACCCGGGAAACCAAATCATTTACTTTTAGTATAATTTTCAACTGATCACTGGAGAAATATTTTGAAAGAATAAAACATGAAATATGACCTGAAAAACTATATGCCACCCACATGTACCACAGCCTACACAACCCCGAGACCAGAGGAACTAGATGGTGTCCAGCTGTAATCAACTGCTCTGACTGGGATCATAGTAGAAGGTCCCAGATAGAGCAGGAAAAAATATAGAATGAAAAAATCAAATTCATAAAAAAAGATCAGAATTACTGGCCTGATAGGGACTGGAGGAACCCCTGAGACTATGGCCCTAAGACACCCCTCTGACTTGGAACTGCAGCCATTCCCGGAGATCGCCTTCCAGCCAAGCAGAGACAGGCCTATAAAATAAACAATAACACCCGAAAAGAATGTGCCCCATAGAACAAACAATTATATGAGACCAAAAGGGCAACATTTGCCCAAAAGTAAAGATAAGAAGGCAGGAAGGGGTGGGAAAACCAGACAGAAGGAAACAGGGAACCCAGGGCTGAAATGGGGAGATTGTTGGCACAGTGTGGGGATTGCAACCAATGTCTTGGAACTTTGTGTACAATTTGTTGAATGGGAAAGTAATCTGCTCTGTAAACTTTTGCCTGAAACAGGATTTAAAAAACAAACAACTATATGCCACTTAAAAAAAAAAAAATGAATACATCATCCAAGAAATTTTGGTTAGATGCTGTCTCGTCCATTTTGAGTCATAGCGACCCCGTGTCACAGAGTAGAAGTGCTTCATAGGGTTTTCTTGGCTATAATCTTTATGAAAGCAGATCACCAAGTCTTTCTTCAGTGGAGCTGCTGGGTGGGTGCGAACTGCCAACATTTTGGTTAATAGCTGAGCACTTAAGAGTTTGCATCACCAGGGCTCCTTCACACGAGAAGCTAAGTGTTATAATCCCTAGGTATAGCAGTCTGGTAAGAAACCAGAGATATACAAGCTAGTTGAGAAAAGCCCACTTAAGTAAGATCAGATTCCGTGGGGCCCAACTATACAGTGATACTATGTTTTATGAAAACAGTCCTTTGACATAGCGAGAGGCAGTGGAACCCTAGAGCAAGAAACCTGGAAAGCTATCCTCCCCTGGCCACAGTAATCTCTTGCTACTGGTCCAGAAGTAATACAATTTATTCAAATATAAGTTAAAAAAATCAAGTCTTCTTATGAAGATATTACAAGAAAAGCATGTGAAAAATACGGCGCAACTTCTGCATAGATGATGACAACAAGAAAAACAGTTACAGAACAGATTAAAATTGTAGCAACAATTTCAACATGAACAACAACAACAAAACAAACCGTCAGTAGAGCACCTGTATATATAAAAGCCTAAGGCAAAAATGGGTCGGAATCTACTCAATGGCAACGAAGTTTTTTGGTTTTTAAGGCAAAAGAAGGAAACAAGTAACAGGAGGTGATGGCTTGATTGTAAAACAATAGGAAACAGAAACTGGCAGAACAGGGAGAAAAACGTGAAGAGATAACTCCATTTCCTAAATAAAGACTAAATTTCAAGGGATCAGGAAGGAGTATAGATACCACAGAAAGCAAGCAGAGCAAAGGAAATAGAAAATTAGAAAAAAAAAAAAAAAATACATATATTAAGCAAAGATAAGGAGCCCTGGTAATGCAGTGGTTAAGTGCAAGGCTGCTAACAAAAAGGTTGGTGGTTTGAATCCACCAGCCACGCCATGGGAGAAAGTTGTGGCAGTCCAGTCTGCTTCCATAAAGCTTTCAGCCTTGGAAACCCTATAGGACAGTTTTACTCTGTCCTAAAGGGTCGCTATGAATCGGAATTGACTCAACGGCAATCAGTTTTTGGGGGGTTAGGCAAAGGTGATTCTAATATACAGAAATCTTTAATATGAATGAAATGCTCCAAGAAACAAGTCAAAACCATGGAATAAATGCTTATCTAAACCTTGAGAAAAATTTATTGAAATTAAAGAAGATTTGAACGTCCATGTTGAAAACGACACTGTTTTATGAGGAAAAATTGATCTACATTAGCCCACGAGGAGAAAAATCAAGTCAGCAGCAGACTTTTCCCCAGCTAGGCTGGGTCCCAGAATTCAAGAGGTAACAACCAACAACATGATCATGGAAAGAAAGTGTGTACCAAGGAACAAAGATTCTATAACAATCAAACAGTTTTAAATATATAAAAACTCAGGGAAAATTGTTTCTTGAGAAGCTATTAGAGAATTAGGTCCATTCACCTGTTAAGGTTATAAAACAAAATGCTTACCTCTGAAAATTAAAAGCAAACAAACAAAAAACATAAGGGAACCAAGAACACCCTTTTTCACTGGCAGAGTTCCACTTAAATATCAATCTTGCTTTCTCTCTCTACCCCAGGAGAGAATGAATGTGGCTTCATCTGATTCGTGAATATTGAAGAAAAGACTACTCATAGTGGTTCACTCCCCCTCTTCCCCCCATTTTTCTTGTGAGTTAGGTTGCCTGCAGCATGCATTATTTTTGGCTCTGTTTCTCCAATCCCTACGTTTTACAGGTAAAGGCTTTGTCCTGTACAGTAAGCTACAGTTTAGGTGGATAAATTCAAATTAATAAAAAACAAAAAACCTATTGTCATTGAGTTGATTCCAACTCATGGTGACCCCATGAGTAGAACTGTTCCATAGGTTTTTATTTTTTATTTTTTTGAACTGTAATCTTTATAGAAGCAGATTGCCAGCCCTTTCTTCTGCAGACTCACTAACTTTTACGTTAGTAGTTCAGTACAAATCATTTGTGCCACCCAGGGATCTTAAACTTCAAATTGTTGTTGTTGTTTTTGTGTGCCAAGGCATCATTAATCCTTCAAATATTTCTTCTATTCTTTCTCTCTTTCCTCTCCTTCTGGTGTTCTCATTATTTATATGTTATACATTTAATAATTTTTCTACAGTTCTTGGCTACTCTGTTCCATTTTATTATTTTCATTCTTTGCTTTTCAATTTGGAAAGTTTCTACTGACATATTTTCAATCTCACTGATTCTCCTTGTCATGTCCCGTCAGCTGATGACCTCATCAAAGCATTCATTTCTATTACAGCATTTTTGATACTTAGAATTTTAATTCTTAGAGTTTCCATCTCTCTGCTTAGATACCCATCTCTTCTTGCACATTGTTCAATTTTTTCATTAGAGCTATAAGCACATATTCCAATGCAGAGAGACCCCATAGTACAGAATAGAACTACCCCATAGAGTTTCCAAGGAGCAGCTGGTGGATTTGAACTGCTGACATTTTGGTTAGCAGCCAAATGCTTAACCACTGCAACACCAGGCCCCATATTAATCATATTGTTGTTGTTGTTAGGTGCTTTCGAGTCGGTTCTGACTCATAGCAACCCTATAGGACAGAGTAGAACTGCACCATTGGGTTTCCAAGAAGTGGCTGGTGGATTTAAACTGCCAACCTTTTAGTTAGCAGCCAAACTCGTAACCACTATACCACCAGGGCTCCATATTAATCATAGTTATTTTAAGTTCATGTTATGATAATTTCACAATTTCTGCAACATCTGAGTCTGGTTCTGATGCTTGCCCTGAGTCTTTAGAAGGGTTTTGTTTTTTTCTTTTTTCCTTTTAGCATGCCTTATAATTTTTTGTTGAAAGCCAGACATGAGGTATCAAGTGTAAGGAATGAGGTAATCAGGCCTTTAGTGTATACTTTTATGTTTATTTGACTAGGAGTTAGTCTGTGTTCGCTCTTCAGTTTAGCTGTAGGTGACAGATATGTCAATTTCCTCCAGTGTCCTTGTTTTTGTCTCCTCTGCCTGTTTTCTTTGGGTGTCTCTAGAGAGCCCTTCTTAAATAGGACAGTAGCCTTGAAGGTCTTTCTCTGTCATCCCCTATTACTATATAGGAGTCCTATTGATATGGTAAGGTATGGCAGGAGGGAAAGTGTTCTCTAGGTCTGTGATTAAGTGTCAGTCTTTTAGTGAGCCTGTGACCCAGGACTGTGATCTTTCCAAGTACTTCTCAGCTTTCTAATTCATTCCCTAGGTGAAGCAGAAAGGCAAGAAGATGCTGGAGTTTGGTATTTCTCTTCCTCTAGGTGGGTTAGGCTTTTTTAAACCTAAGTCTATTAGGCTCTGTTTTGCTTCAGGGGAGAACTACTTAAGGAGAACAAAGTACTCTGGACATGCTTCAAAATGGTAAATTTTTTCCTCTCCTGCTGAAAGCTTGAGGGCATTGTTTTTTCAATATCTACTCCAATAATGTGGTGGAGTTTCTGGAGGTAAAACTCAAAAGTGTTCCCCTGCAAGGCTGAGTCCCTAGAAGTTTCTATATCCCTGTAAGTTTTTATCTCTTAAGTGAGTCTGCAGTCTCCAGAAGGTAGTCAATTGCTCTTCAAGTGTATCTACCAGTTGCTGGCTTCCAACAGCATCTTCTGCTCCCAGTAAATCATGATTCTCTGTGTTTACCTGTCTCTCCAGTTTGCAGAATAGAGATTTGCCCTGTGACCTCAATTTTCCTATACATCTAAGAAGAGTTGTTGATTTTCAGTTTGTTCAGCATTTTTTGTTACTGTGAGGACAGGAATGACAACTTTCAAGGTCTTTACTTGTAAGACTGGAAATCAGAAATCTAAGACTGAGATTGTATAAACATTAAAAGGCAAGGAAAAAAAGAGCTGAGGAAAGTGAGCATCTTGAGGAGAATATGGCAGCTACATTATCCTTGCTAACTCTCTAAGGATATAAGCTTTGAGAGGTCAACAGAGGTTTCCAGTTGGGACTCTTCTGAGAGTGATTAACTAGCTGAAACAGATGTGAAAATAAGGGGGAACCTTCCTTAGGAAGCAAGTTTGTTGTTCCAAGCAATTACATAATTAGGGGCTATGCAAATAGCCACTGTGGCAGAAGGCTACAAGGCCTTGCTTATAAGTGAGTATGGAAACCATGTCACTCAAGGCAATACTAGGAATCTAGGAATATGATGTTTAAAGAAAAAAAGTGGAAATTATGAGATTTATCATATTCTCTATGTGAAAAAAATTGACACCTTCAACAAGCTGCAGAACTGCCAAAATATTAATTTATGAACTTTGCAAGAATGTAGAAATGTCTCAAATGCCATTCTCTGAGAAGAAATAATATGATTACAGATATGGCAAACACATGGGATGGGGAAAAAATTGACTCTTTTATTGTGAATTGTAAACCTGGTGGCACAGTGGTTAAGAGCTACGGCTGCTAACCAAAAGGTTTCTTTTTTTTTTTAATTGTGAATTATCTCCAAAATAATTTTAAGGTCACAGTTGTGGATTGACATCCTGGTAAGGAAAGGGCCAATAAAATTTCTTATATATATATGTACATATATATATATACATATATATATACATTTGATATATATATATGTATATACATACATAAAGTGAACATAACTTAGCCTGTGATTTTTCCTACGGTGGTATACCAATGGAGAGAAAATCTTCTATGTCCTATTAACTCTTTGTATTGTTCAGTGAAGCTTTTAGAAACTTAGGCCCTAAAGGAATTGAACCCATTCCAACGAGAGTCATCTTAGGCTGCTGATGGTGAAAGAATTCCATTCTTCTCAAATACTGTTATCCCATTAATCTGAAAAAGAGCAAATAAGGAATTGAGGAAAATGAAATTTATACTTCAGTGTCTTGAACTTTGACTTACAAGGGCAACAACATTTGGTTTTAGACTTAAATTCTTTTGGTTTGGTTTTTGAAATTTAACTAGCAAGGGAATTTATTCTTTGGGATTTAATCCTTCCCTTGGAATGTGATAATGGGAAAGGCTTCATTCATAGTCATACATAAAAACTCTATTGCCGTCGAATCTATTCCGACTCATAGTGACCCTATAGGACAGAGTAGAACTGCCCCATAGGGTTTCCAAGGAGTGCCTGGTGGATTTGAACTGCCAACCTTTTGGTTAGCAGCCTTAGCTCTTAACCACTACGCCACCAGGGTTTCCAGTCATACATAGGGCTTGTTATATTTGGCAGATTATCACCACAGTATCTTTCTAAAGTCAGTTAATCTTGTTGCAGAACTTCAAGTAGACTAAAGTTGACCACTGGGATGGATATTTTTTAGTTTGATAAATAGATTAAGGTGTTAATTTTCAGTCTTGGGTACAGACAGATATTACAATTCATTAACAGACTGTTATAACCAATTACAAAACCTTTTCAAAGCAAAATTATACTCCGCCCAATTGTTCCAAGAGGATTTACTAAGAAGAAAACCCAATCCCATTGCCATCGAGTTGATTCCGGCTCATAGCAACCCTATGGGGCAGAGTAGAACTGCCCTATAGTATTTCTAAGGAGTGGCTGGTGGATTTGAATTGCCGACCTTTTGGTTAGCAGCCAGTTGCTTAACCACAAGAAGCAACTGCAATTGAGGAAGAGAGTTCATGATGGCAGGAGCAGGACTGCTGACCTCTAGGTTGACTAAAGTCTTAACATTAAGGGTAGTGGGTTTAGAGAACGAAATTTAGCAGATTATTGGAAGGGAATGTCTTATTTTCTTAATGTTGCATTAAGAAACAGAAAATTATTTTCTTACAGTTTAGGAGGCTATAAGTCCTGATTCAGGGTGCCAACTCTAGAGGAAGGGTTTCTGTCTCTGTTGGCCTCAGGGGAAGGTCCTTGTCTCTTTTCAGCATCTGTTCCTCAGTTCCTTGGTGATCTTCATCTGGCATGTATCTGTTTTTCTGTTTGTGCTTTCTTCTCTGTGCCTAAGCTGCTCTTTTTATATTTCAGAGGTGATTGGCTTAAGACACATCCTACACTGATTTGACTTCATTAATATAACAAAGAAAGTCCTATTCCCAAATACCATTGCATCCACAGGTATAGGAGTTTAGGACTTACAACACATATTTTGGGGGGACACAATTCAATCCGTAACAGGGTGAAAAGGGAGATGCTTCTTACTACCTCCTGATGTTTTCTTTCAAGAAGAAAACATCAGGAGCATAACACATTTTGTTTCTCTCTGCACTCTTCTTTATTTTTGTCCTTGGAACTCAAGTAACTTACATATGTGAGACTAGAAAGAAAGACTAAGCATGGAAAACCAGCTATTGTGTATTTTGTTTTTCTTGTTAGCAAATCCACAGGTGGAAATCAATCACCCTTCTCTGTTTCCCCATGTCCTAACTTTAGAGGGAGTAGCACAGTGGTTAAGAGCTTAGCTGTTAACCAAAAGGCTGACAGTTTGAATCCACCAGCTGCTTTTGGAAACTCTATTTAAAAAAAAAACAAACACAAACTGTTGTCATTGAGTTATTTGCTACTCACAACAACCCCATATGACAGAGGAGAACTGCCCCATAGGGTTTCAAAGGCTGTAAATAGTTATGGATGCAGACTGCCACATCTTTCTCCAGTAGAGCAGCTGGTTGGTTTGAATTATCAACCTATCAGTAAGCAGGCAAATGCTTAACCACTGCGCAACTAGGGTTCTTTCTAAGACTCATGTATACCAGGGTGAAGGGGAAGAACCTTACTCCCAAGCCTGCTTAAAGAGTGTTCATGTGAAAAATATACCAGAGCCCGGATCAGTACTAGCTATATAGGACAGCACATAGTAATAAGACAGGAATGGATATCAGATACCAGGAGCAACACCCTGACCTTCAAGTTATAGATTCTTTAAGCTACATGGTTATGGAAACATTGAACCTTCTCCTGGTTATAATCCAATTTTATTGGATAATAACTACAGTAAACTGTTGAATAATATTGATAATAGTGGTTATCCATGTCTTTTTCCTTTCTTTACTAGGGCTGCTTCTGTGGCTTCTGTGTCTTCTCATTAAGAATACTACTGTCCTTTAGGTTGGGATTAATACATTTTGTCACGCTGTTGTTGTTGTTAGGTGCTGTCGAGTCAGTTCCAACTCATAGTGACCCTATGTACAACAGAACGAAGTACTGCCTGGTCCTGTGCCATCCTCACAATTGTTGTTATGCTTGAGCCCATTGTTGCAGCTACTGTGTCAATTCATCTCATTAGTGGTTTTCCTCTTTTTTGCTGACCCTCTACTTTACCAAGCATGATGTCCTTCTGCAGGGACTGATGCCTCCTCATAACATGTCCAAAGTATGTGAAACATAGTCTTGCCATCCTAGCTTTTAAGGAGTATTCTGGTTGTACTTCTTCCAAGACAGATTTGTTCGTTCTTTTGGCAGTCCATGGTATATTCAATATTCTTTGCCAACACCACAATTCAAAGGTGTAAATTCTTCTTGGGTCTTCCTTATTCATTGTCCAGTTTTTGCCTGCGTATGATATGATTGAAAATACCATGGCTTGGGTAAGGCGCTCTGTAGTCTTCAAGGTGACATCTTTGTGTTTCAACATTTTAAAGAGGTCTTTTGCAGGAGACTTGCCCAATGCAAAGTGTCTTTTGATATCTTGACTGCTGACTCCATGAGTGTTGATTGTGGATCCAAGTAAAATGAAATCCTTGACAACTTCAATCTTTTCTCCGTTTATCATCACATTGCTTATTGGTCCAGTTATGAGAATTTTTTTTTCTTTATGTTGAGGTATACTCCATACTGAAGGCTATGAGCTTTGATTTTCATCATTAAGTGCTTCAAGTCGTCTTCATTTTCAGTAAGCAAGGTTGTGTGTTCTGCATAACGCAGGTTGTTAATGAGTCTTCCTCCAATCATGATACCCCGTTCTTCTTCATAGAGTCCAGCTTCTAGGATTATATAGATTGAATAGATGTGGTGAAAGGATACAACCCTGACGCACACCTTTCCTGACTTTAAACCACCAAGTAGCCCCTTGTTCTATTCTAATGACTGCTTCTTGATCTGTGCTAAGACAACTTTTATCTATTACTTTTTCTCCTATTTTTGAGAGTTTTTTTTTTTTTTAGCTAAGGTATAGAATTCTATCAAAAGAGTTTTCAGTATCTACAGAAATTCTCATATTATGATTTCTCACACCCCAAATAATGTTATAAATTATGTTAATATACATCTTAATGTTGAACCAAACTAGTCCTGGGAAAAAACGCATTAGATTATGTTACTCACTTATGTGTTTCTGCTTTCTGTTTGCTAATATTTTACTGAGAAATGTTACATCCAAACCCAGCATCTGTTATTCATATATTTGTCTTCTTGAAAAAATTTTAAAGTTCAAATTGTTATCATTTTTATGCTTGATATATGAAAAGAATTTAGACATTTACTTTCCATGTTCAGGAGCAGTTTAAATGGCCTTTTGTGTTCTTTAAATATTTCTTACAATTTCATTGAGATACCATGTGACATTAGACCTTTATTGGAGAGGAATGGTTATTGCACTGAATAGTTTTCTATTTCTTCAATGTAAAATAATAATTATATATGTACATATATATATAGAAAGAGAGAGAGAGCAAGATAGTGAGCAGTTTGAAAATTATTTTTTCCCAAATATTTTTTTCGACTTCCAGGCAACATGGCACTATACGCAGAAGCACCATGCCGTCCCTCCACAGCAAAGATCTGAAAAACTAAGCCAAACAGAGAAAATGGCAATCCTGAAAACCTAAGCATCAAATGAACAGGTAAAGAACTCAGCCAAGCACTGAATGGAATAAAAAACCAGCAGAGAACAGAGAGCAAAGAGAGATACATGCAGAGGTCCCCTATCAGCTAACCAGCGATATATGCTTTCCCACTTTCCACCCTTTTTCATCCCCACTTGGCCTCCTCTGCTTCCTGCAGCTGCAGTCTCTTGGCCAGGAAGCACAAGCTTCACCCCGGTGTCGCTCAGATTCTACTCACCTGCACTGGTTGGCTCACTAAGTGCCATTTGTTGGCTGCTGGTGTTACTTTTTTACATTTCTTTAGATTTCTTTCTTACCTCTCACCACCTCCCCCTCCTTTGTCTCAAATACCTGGCTCCATGTGCCAACTTTGCTTCTTCCTCAAAGGCTGTGAAATGCTGCTCAAATGTAAAACTGCTTCCTGGCCCATGCTGCCACACTGGTAGGATCTCGGGGCTTTTTTTTTGTTTTGTTTTGAATTGTTTGTTTGTTTTCTTTTTCTTTTCTAGAATTGGGAGCCTGTTCTGGCTGGACAGTACTGTGTGACTTGGGACCTACTCCACAGTTTGTGCAGACTCACAGAGGGATACCTGAGAGCATTTCTTTTTTCTTTTTTTCTGTTTTTGGGGCATTTGCTTGTTCTGTTTGTTTTGTTTTATTTGTTTTGTTTTCTTTTTCTCCTTTTCCCTTTCTTCATTACTCAGTTTCTCATTTCTGTATACTTTCCTTCTCTTCCTGTCCCCTGAATACCTGGCACTGAGTGACACCTCTATCCCTTCTAGCCAGGTTGTACTTCACAGCCTAGGAGCAACTTCCCCAGACCTCACAGCTGTACCAGTGGGATCCCTGAGAGCTTTGCTTTACTTTTTTCTTTCTAATTTTTATTTATTCATTTTTTTTCTTCTTCTTCTCATTTTTGTTTTTCTCCATTTCATAGTCTCTCATCTCTTCACTCCAATGGCAAGCTCCCCTAGCACTCTTTTTTGTTTGTTTGTATGTTTTTGGCTCCTGTTCCTCTCTCCTCACTCTCCTCTCTTCCATACACATCTTAGTTCCACACATCACAATCTCCCCCCTCCATCCTGCCCACCTGCACCATGCACTGAACATCACACCACCAAGCAGCCCAGGCACAGCCTACCAGAACCTGCTCTGCACTGATTACCTGCCTGCCCTGGTGGCCTTATTAAGTGCCACAAACAACCCATCCCAGCAACTCCTCTTCATCTAGACCTGCCCTCCTGTATCATATATGAGCGACTGACCCTGCCAATTGGAGAAAGAGTCAAAAAGTATCATGCCCACAGACAAGCAAACAACAAAGATCACACAGCCCACCAGCTCAGATATAGCCAAATAAAACAAAAAAGCAGGATGAAACAAACAAATCTATGATCATTAAATGAAGAAAATAACTACTGGATGCCCTGAAGACAGCAGATAATATCAAAACATTTACAAAAACAGGACAGGATGGTTCCAGTAGGTGTCCAAAATAAAACACCGGATGACTTTCTAGTAGAAGAAAATGCACTAGAACTACCTGATAGGGAATTCAAATCTCAAATATTCAGAGTTATCCAAGAGTTGAAACAAAAAGCGACAAAAACAAGGAAAAAGTAGACAAATTGATGCAAATAGCAGACAAATTCATGGAAAATATAAACAAACAAAAAAAAAAAAAAAATTCAAAACTAGAAATCATACAAAACCAACAATTAGAAATCCAAA
>NW_004443983.1:16070990-16092481 GCF_000243295.1 Trichechus manatus latirostris
GTGTCATAGAAGGGCTGAGGAGGTTTGAAACGGTGGAAGACAGGATCAGAGAAATTGAAGACAAACACTTGGATACAACTCTGTTTGAGGAAAAATCAGAAAAAAGAACAAAGAAAAATGAAGAGACCCTGAGAATTATGTGGGATACAATTAAAAACAAAAATATGCGAGTAATCAGAGTTCCAGAACAGGGAGAGAAAACTGAAAACACAGAGCGGATCATTGAAGAACTGTTGACAGAAAACTTCCCCAATGTCATGAAAGATGAAAAGCTGGCCATCCAAGAAGCTCAACAAACCCCATATAGGATAGACCGAAATATTTTTTTCATGTCAGCCAGACTTGCAAATTTATTAGCATGAATTTGAGCCAAGCCGTTTTTAATGATTCTTTTAATTTCCTCTAATTTATTAATATTCTCTCATCATTTATTATTTTGAGTATTTTTGATTTCTCCTTCTAAAAACATCTAATTTTAGAATTCTATTATTTTCTCAAACCTTGGTGGTGAAGTGGTTAAGAGCTTGGCTGCTAACCAAAAGGTCAGCAGTTCAAATCCACTGGCCACTCCTTGGAAACCCTATGGGGGCCATTCTACTCTGTCATATAAGGTCTCTATGAGTCGAAATCAACTTGATGGCAACGGGTTTGTTTGGTTGATATTATTTCTTAGAAAGGAAGCCTGAATATCATCATCCTAGCTAATCCTTCTAAGTTAATTTACATATTTAATGTGATGACACTCAAAAATGCCATACCAATTTCATCTGAAATTACTAGTGTTCACCATCACTTGCCTCTTTACCCACTTCAGGCTCACAGAAGAATGCCCTTCTCAACCCATGTAGCCTGGGCCACCTGACTTGTTCTGAACAAGGAAATAACAGAGAAAAACTTGCCTATGTACTTTCCAGGCTAAAAGGCAGCAAAAAGTTTATGTGAACGCTCCACTTCTCTCTTTCTTTTCTGTGACAATTTTGGAGGAGAATTTATGCTGAGATGGTGGAGCAAAAGTTTGGAATAGTCTGGATAACTGAGTTACTTTGTTAAATAGAGCTACTCTAGAGAATTATTTAGACATGGCAGGATTTGTGGAAGCAGGAACAAACAATAAACAGATGGACAAACAGACAAACAACCCAAACTTTTTTTTAAAATTAAGCCACTGAGAATTTGCTTTTTCTTGCTCATTAACCATCTTATTCCAACAATATTGATAGAAGTTGGTAACAGAAGTGTAGTATTTTTCTAACAGATCATAAAATATGTGGCATTGACTTAGCCAGTCCAAAATCATTGCAAATGGAATATGTAATATTTAAATGTATTAAGGAGTCAACACCTCATTAAAAATATGGAAATGTTTAAAGTTTATGAAAAATGAAATTTGTCTATGTGCTATTTTTAAGACAAAAATCAAAAGACAAAAAAGATTGAAAGAAGAAGTAAAGCTATTTCAACCAAATAGAAACAGAGGTCATTATTACTATTTTCATTTAACATGGTAACAGTGGATCTATGTAGTGCAAGATGACAACAAAGGAAATAAAAGATATGAGATTTTGAAAGACCCTAAAATACCTAAAGAAATCTGTTATTCAGTTATTATAGTCTTAAAAAAAACACAAGATACCTTAGTATCAAATTAATACTATTGATAAGAGTGACTAACATATTTCTGAACATAATATAAATATTTCTAAAAAATAAATTGCATAATTATACACCATCATGGACCATTTAGAATATCTATAATATCATTTATAATAGCAACAACCATAATAAGGTACTTCAGAATAACTTTAACGATAGCTATGCAATAATGTTTATGGAGAATATTAAAAACTTTACTGAAAGACTTTCAAAATATCTATTAAATTAAAAATATAGTATATTAATGAGAGGAAAATTTTATATAAGGATGGCAATTATCCCATATTAATTAATAAGTTCCTTTTAATCCCAACCAAAAGTCTTTTGTTTTTTTCTAACTTGGCAAGTGGTTTCTCACCACTATACAGAATAGCACATGGTTGAGAGTAGCCAAGAAATTCTTTTTTCTTTTTTTTAAAATGGCGATTTAGATGAAGATTTATGGAGCAAATTTATTTCTCATTAAATAATTGATACACATATTATTTTGTGACATTGATTGTCAACCCTACAACATGTCAACACTCTCTCTTTATTGACCTTGGGTCCCCCATGACCAGCTTTACTGTCCCTTCCTGCCTTCTCATCCTTGCCCCTGGGCTGATGTGTCCGTTTAGTCTCATTTTGTTTTATGGCCCTGTCTAATCTTTGGCTAAAGGGTGAACCTCAGGAGTGACTTCAGTACTGAGTTAAAAGAATGTCCAGGGGCCATACTCTAGTTTCTCCAGTCTCTGTCAGGCCAGTAAGTCTGATCTTTTTTTGTGAGTTAGAATTTTGTTCTACATTTTTCTCCAACTCTGTCTTGGACCCTCTATTGTGATCCCTGTCAGAGTAGTCAGTGCTGGTAGCCGGGCACTGTCTAGTTGTGCTGGCCTCTGTCTGGTGGAGGCTGTGATAGTTGTGGACCTTTAGTCTTTTGGACTAATCTTTCCCTTGTGTCTTTGGTTTTCTTTATTCTCCCTTGCTCCAGACAGAGTGGGTCTAGTGTAGTATCTTAGATGGCCACTCACAAGCTTTTAAGACCCTAGACGCTACTCACCAAAGTAAGATGTAGAACATTTTTGTTTTAAACTATGTTATGCCAATTGAGCTAGATGTCCCCCGAGATCATGATCCCCAGCCCTCATCCCAGTAATTCTGTCCCTCAGAGAGTTTGAACGTGTTGATGAAGCGTCCTTGACCTTGCCTTGGTCAAATCAAGAAAATTTTTTAAGAAGAACAATTTAGTAAGGCTTAGTCTTACAAACATTAAGTCATATTACAAAACACTAGTAACTTAGATAATAGTATCTCAGACAAAAATAAGTTTGTGATGGTTAATTATCCGAAATAAGAAGAATGAAATCCCGACCATAAATAACCATAAACAATAGAATATAAAAAATAAAAACATATAGAAAATATCTTTATATGTCTTGGTAGTTAAGGACTTCATAAGCAAGATAAAAAAAGCACAGGCCATAGACAATTGGTACATTTGAATTCATTAAATAGGTGTAAATTGGAGAGGAATTTGGCAATATTTAGCAAATTTGAGGATGCACTCACCCTATGACAAAGTAATTCCAACTGACGTTACAGACCTCAGAAAATCTTTTATAAATTTGTAGAGGAGACATAAATAGAAAAAAAGTGTTCCTAGCTGCATTGCTTTTATTAGTGAGAAAACATAACAAAACAAAACAAAACAACAAAAGACACAACTTAAATGTCCATCAGCAGAAAAACGGATACATAAATTGCAGTTACTAATACAATCAATTTATATACAGAAGTGAAAATAAATAACTATTGTACAAGTGAATCTCAGAAATGTAATATTGAGCAAAAAAGAGAAAGTAGCACAATGATAACTGTATTAGGATATATTTTTATAAACTATTTGTATAAAACAATACTATATAAGTTTTATAGATACATGCTGTGCAAAAATAAAGTATAAAGAAATATATGACAATGACAACCCTCAAATTTTGGAAAGTGGTTAATATTATGAGAAAAATAGGTGAATGACATACGGGGAATACATGTGGAGCTTCAACATTATGTGTTAGCTGGATCGAGGATTCATTGGTTTCTTATAGTACTTTTTGGTCTTTATGAATATTTAATATATATCATACAAATTCAAAATATACTCATAATAAAAGGAGATTTAATGTTGAATAATAATGAAATATGAAAGACCCTTAACCAATTTAATAAAATTTAAAAATTAAAATGTTAAGATACAGTACATGTAAGATAAATTTAAATTTTTAGGGAAAAAATAGGCTTTTTAAATAATGATATAAATATAAAAATCTTACAGAATAACAATCCTGGCTAATCTATTCATATTTTTTAAAGAAATACCTAATGTATTTAGGAGAACACTTAGGATTAATAATTAAAAATTGAAGTTTCTTCTATAAAAATTGACGAAAAGATAAATGGACTATAATATGAATCTGAATTTGCAGATATCGTGTATCTTTTTGCCTTAAATTTCTAAACTTAGGGAGAAAACTCATATAAGTGAATATTCTTTAGAAAACTGCTTTTTTGTGAATGACTGGTAAACTAGACAGTTTAAAGAATGTGATAGTGATTCAAGAACATGAAATCAGTAGAAGCCTGATTCAGGTTTTACTAACAGCCAGTTACCTATCCTTGAACTTAATTAAGCTAAGTCATTCTGACTTATGTTCTTGTCCTTTCCCTTTTTAGCAAGTACCAGAGTGACAATAACTTGAAATATGAGCATATGTGAACTAGCCTTGTTAAAGTAACTTCTCAGCATAATGAGTGTGCTTTGGCAAACCTTGGTAAGCACAGGTCATTTTGTCATGCGATTCTGTTACAAGATCGTGATGATACCACTGTATTCAAACCATTATGCTTGAGCAGTTGCTGCCTAAAAGGAATCTATTTCTATTAAATTGACTCCGGAACATTCTGCCTTCTTTCACAACATGTTTGAAACAATATACTACATTTAGAATTGACTGCTACAGGAAAGTTTTGCTTTGAAAACCCACCTGGCTAAAAAGTGACTGATGCAGCCTTTAACAACTTCCACCATTATTAATTTTGAAGATCAGAAAAGAGCTACTCATAATAGTGCAAATGAATACTAGTAAGCAATCTCTTATTCAAATCAGAAACTAGCTGTAATTCTATCCAACCTTGAACTAGGGTATACATGTGCTTCCCACAAAACAGGCTAAAATTCCAAAGGTAGAAAATAGTTTGTACCTTTATTATACTTTACTTTCTAAATTAGAGGCTTAGCTTTAATGGTGTGGCAGATGGATTCTAAGGTAACCCTTATGATTCCTGTCTCTTCGTCTTCACAATCTTATATAACTCCCTCCATGAGTCGGAACCAACTCAACAGCACCTAACAACAACAACTAACGTGCACGCGTGACCTATGGTTTTTTCTATCCAATAGAATATGGAAAGGTGATGGGATGTCACTCCCATGACTAAGTTACCTTAACTCTTACTCTGTCTTGCTAGCTGACTTGCTGTAGACACTCTCCTTACCAGCTTAAAGAAGTAAGAAGAACTTTTGGGAAAACCGGCATGGCTGCTTTGAAGCTGACGGTGAACTCTAGCTGACAGCCATCAAGAAGCAGGTGCACTCAGTCCTACAACTGAAAGGAAATGAAATCTGCCAGCAGCCTGAGTGAACTTGGAAGTGGATTCTTCTCCAATCAAGCCTCCCTATGAAATGTTTTCCCAGTGACACTTTGCAGTTTTGTGAGGGCCTAAGCAGAGGAGCCAGCTAAGCCATGCTCAGACTACTGACCTGAAGAGACTATGAGACAATAAATGTGTGCTGTTTTAAGCAGTTCCCTTTGTGGAAATTTGTCATTCAATGTAGCTAGCTAATGCAGACGTCAACCAGAAAATTAACCCAGCTCTGCTCTTCTGGATGTTTGGTAAATGGTTATAAAAAAATGGAGTATTATATGCAGGACAGAAATGTGGGTTGAAGAACTGTGAAGGCAGTCTATGCTGTAGTTTGATGTTTTTCCAAGCTTGCATCAGTTCAAATATCAGCACAAGGCACTGGAAGTAGAGAACTTTACTGGGTTAATATGTTAACTCTCTTCTAATATGAT
Organism: Trichechus manatus latirostris; assembly: GCF_000243295.1. NCBI lineage: Eukaryota > Metazoa > Chordata > Mammalia > Sirenia > Trichechidae > Trichechus > Trichechus manatus. The sequence goes on from NW_004443983.1 coordinate 16,076,756, forward strand.
AACTCTTGTATGGAAGAGCTTCTGTTTAAGTGATCATTGTTGTTGATGTGTGCCATGGAGTCAATTCCAACTCACAGTGTCCCTACAGGACAAAGTAGAATTGCTCCATAGGGTTTCCTAGGCTGTAATCTTTATGGGAGCAGATCATCAGGTCTTTTCTTCCATGGAGCAGCTGGTAGATTTGAACCACCAACCTTTCGGTTAGCAGCCAAGTAGGTAACCATTGTGCCACTAGGGCAACTTTGTTGCTTGTTAGAGACAGGTTATTGTGTTAGAGACTGTGCACATCACTTGTCTTCTAGTTATAGGAGGAAAAGAAGAGGGTCAACTAGCACCTCATGGGTTAGAGCAGGAATTGGCACACTACCTCTTTCCAGCCACACTTGGATTTCTGTCTGTTTTTTGTATATAAAGTTTTACTGGAACACAGTCAGTCTCATTTGTTCACATATCGTCTTTGGCTTCAATGACAGAATTGAGTAGTTACAGTGGAGACTGTACGTCCTGCAAAGCCTCACTTGTTTGCTATCACGTTCTTTATAGAAAAAGTTTGCTTACCTCTGGGTTAGAATATAAAATAAAATGCAATCTTTCTACACACACATACACGTACACCCATTGAAAAATGTAAAATCTAAATAGATCATATTTTTTCAATTGTTAATAAGTAAGAAAAAATACAGTTCTGAAGACATATTGTGATACAAGTGATTAGGGACAGATTTCTGAGGGCACATGGGGATATTACATTTAAAAAATGATCTAAAGAAAAATGTAGGATGAAGAGAAATCAGAACAAATATTTTCAAAAAGCAATTAACTAGAGATACAACTTAAAAAGTTTTTCTAGTGATAAACAAATATACTTGGTCATTTGGATTTAATATTTAAGAACATTATAGTAGAGTTAATAAGAAGGGTCTAACACTTTGGTATATCGTGATTTTTTTATTAAAAACAAAAAGAAAAACACTATAAAAATAGTCAGATGGAAAAGACATGTTGAATGTAAAAGTAACCACTATGGCAACAGATTTTTCCTCTGCAATAATAAATTAAAATTAAAGTGAAGAACTTTGAGGCATAAAACTTGTACCAATATCTTCATACTCAACTAACTTATTTTTTAGATGTGCAAGCCAACAAACATACTGAAATACGCAGATTTTTAGAAAACATAACTTTTATGAATTCATTTTGAAATAACTACTCTAAATTAATGTATAAGGAAGTAAATTAAGTGTTTATGAAAAGAAAATTTGGTATAGAAAAGAACTGGAAGTGAATATTGAAACAAATTGTGCCAAATCAGAGCTAAATAAATATTTCAAATATGTTTAAAACTGAATAAAAAAGTAGGTAATATTAAAAAAATGAGACATATTTTATACATTAATTAAATATACACATATTCTGAAACTCACAATTTACTAATAAGGGCAGTATATTGTATGGATAGAACTTAATTAGCTTGTAATTAGACAGCATAGGTTATTGGGTGACACAAATGGTTTACACTTGATACTAACCTAAAGGTTTGTGATTTGAACACAATCAGCGGTTCTACAGAAGAAAGACCTGGTGATCTGTTTCCATAAAGATTACAGCCAAGAAAGCCCTATGGAGCATTGCTATGCTGTAACACATGGGGTTGCCATGAACTGGAATCAATTAAAGGCAACACTTTTCTAATTAAAGATAGCATAGTTTAAAATGACAATTAGTTAGTTGCCTAAGAAATGACTAGGAACTATTTTTAAGCAGGAAAAATAGGTTAAACTTTATTAAAAATATGCCTCTTACTATGTTTATTGTTAGGTATGTAATTACCCTTATCCATATAATGTTGAAAGGATATATTCAAGTTATTTTCATAGTTATTTTCTAGACATAAGCATTATGGAAAACTTATATTTGTGTTTAACTTTATTTTCCAACTTTTCTACTGTCAGCATATAATACTATTCACAATAAAGAATATTACAAACATATTTGAAATGAACATATACAAATCTTTGGATATCAGTGGTATTAGAGATGAATTGAATTGTATTTTTATATTATCTTAACATATTTTAAAATTAAATTCAGGATTGCTTTTACTTTTAAAAATTAATGTGTGATGAGTTCAGAGCCCATTATTGTTTTATAATATAACTGGCTGCACTGGAACATGGAATAAATTCTATTTGGTAATAAGCAATGACAGTGCTTAATAGAAGCACTGCTTTTTTCAAGTTATTAGTCCAAACGAATAGGATTATGGATACATGAAGTTTCAGAAACAGTTGTGTAGACAGTATAAGCTATCTTCTTTTAAGCTTTGATGCTTTGCTTCTAAATCAATGGCCATTATAAAATAATGTGCTATCTTGATAAATGATATGTGTTCACCCATGTTTATTAATGCCAGATAAAAGTAATTAAATTTCACTTCTAGTGGAGTGGTTCAAGAATGCTTATGTCTGGTGCTTAGTAAAAGCATAAAATGCAACAATAAAAATATACGTATCTAAAGTGGTAAGATGTTGATTCCTCAGTGCCATTTGGAATTTTCACAATTAGGAAAGCAGTGTGGCCTGACCTCCAGGGAAGAGAACTGGGGTAAAGGGAGTGGGAACTGTGATGATAGCAGGAGATAATAAAAATGCATGCAGGCCAGATAGTCTACCCTGTCAGAGATGGGGAGGGGGGCAGGTAAGTCACAAGTGTCAGTAAGAAAAAAGAGTCTTTATGTGTGTTGGTTAGAAATGAGGATAATGCAGAGCTGGGATAGCTAGGTGGGGCTGAATAAGGTTACTACAATTTATAAGGAGAGATTCTGAGCCAAAGAACAGAGGTTTGGCAACATATTTTTAGTTATTATGCAGCCAAGTTTCGTAAGTCTAAGGTCTGCCAGGTTCATTTTCTAGAGTTCCCAATCTGTAAATCAGTTCGTGAGCAAGGAAGTGGCATACACAATTATTTGTTAATAGTAGGGACGTACATAAGAAGGCATAAAACAGCGAAGCTGAGGGTTTTGGTATTGACCAGGAATAGACATATCAATACAAAATACGTACTTATTTTTAAACAATTTTTTTGTAAGAAAGAACAGTTGGTTTTCATGGGAATGAAATTAGCAAAATTCAAAATCATACATTTACCATTCAAAATAAGATGTAAAATATTTCACAGTTAATATTAATCGGACATGCAGAATTACGAACTTAATTACTTTTTAATTTAAGAGAATATGCAGAAAATTCCTTCGTGAGGCAGCTGAAGACTATAAAGTCTGTTAGTAAAAATGTTAAATATCATATGTAGTTAGAAAACTAGGTTGAGTGATGGAAGTAAAACAGAACAAATTCAAGAAACTCCTGACAGCGTAATCAGTAATGCTATTAATTCATTGCAAAGTGGAAAACTTGAAGCAACCGACCAGTGACTTTTGCAAAGGAGAAGCATAGACAAAGTTGAAATAAAGTAATGTAGAGTCCAGCTGCTAACACAAAGGAGGAAATAGACTTAGAAATATTTCATACTTCTTGGCATCCTTCTACCCTAAGGTTTTCTGTATTCAGTTGTTGATGTTCCTAATCCATTAGGGTTTTTCTTTTTGGCAAGGTAAGAACAGAAAAGACTACGTTGTGCCACTATAAACAAAGTTTAAATAACTATATCTCAAAAACTTTCCAAAAAGTATTTCTCTTCTCTGGACTTTGAAACTGGGTGTTGGAGAAAGCTTCTTGGTGTGGTATTTCTCAGTTTTCATTTTCACTTTGGCTAAGAGGCCTATTTTTGCACTGCCTTTTTCATATTTTGATAGATCCAAGTTGGTTTCATTTCTTGAGTAGCAGATTAGGCTGAAAATTTTGCAGGTGTTTAAGAGGATTTGGTTTTGTCTCAAGTTAGGCAGACTTAAATATATTTGTAGTTCCATTTGTGTCTCAGACTTCTAGCCAATCTTTACCTCCCTATTCTTTATGCACTACCCACTAGTTTATCATTTCTGGGATACACGTTACAGATCCAATATATTTGAAATCAGTGAAAGGTTTGCCTAGGTTGGAGTTCTGCCTCAAGCAATACAAGAAAATAACTTTCCAGAAATTAAACTGCTATACAAACAGGAGTTTTTTTTTTCCTTTTTACATAAGTAGGAGGTAGTCTTTTTTCCCCCAGGTTTTCTTTTGTATCTGGGTACCATATATTATTTGATAAGTTCTCCCTTAATTCTAAGTTTTTTGTGAAGCCATAACTCCCAACTGAAATACCTTTTCCATTAATTTTTATCATTTCCTTGTTTGTTTTCTCGAAGTTCACTACCTCTATTAAACCTTTTAAAAGTAATATGATCCAAATTTGGTAATTCTAATCATTCCAGATCCCCTTATCACTTATGTAAATAGGTTATGACTTTTATTTGGGTATGAGAGATATCATTATGCACATTTTATCTCGGATAAAAGAGAACTGATAAGGAAAGATTTCTAAGGCAGTCTTTGAGTGAAGGAAGTAGGAAAGATTATGTAACATTTAGCAGACTCTTTGTTGTTAAAAATAATGTCACTAATAAATTTTAGGATCAGGAAGTGAGTTCCTATGTCTGATATGTTATCCAAAGATGTGAACATGACAATTAAAAATAAGGCCCCAATTCTGATGCAGTATCTTTGCAGGAGATGGATTGGTAAAGAGCATCACATCTTTAATGACAGAAGAATTTGGAAGTGATCTACAAGAAGAATGCCCCTGGTCACAGGCTGGTGCTTTGGTAACCAAAATTGATTCTTAGCTTACACCTTTAAATAATATTGTCATATATTATTTAGAGATTAATATGGGCCAAGAACTTCCTGAATATTTTGCCAATGTTAATCTTCACAGTAATTTCATGAGGTAGGGACATTGATTTAAAAACTTGAGGAAACTGAAGCAAAAGGATGATAAACAAAGTTCATACAGTTAGTGAGTGTGTGAGTACAGATTAGACCTGGGGCATCTGGCACCAGAGTTCAGGTTCTTAATTACTCTATTTTAACACATCTAAAATTGGGTTCTGACAAAGTCTACTAAATGGGGAAAAGATAGTCTTCTTAACAAATGGTGCTGGCAAAACTGTATGTCCATCTGCAAGGAAATGAAACAGGACCCATACCTCACATCAGACACAAAAACTCATTCAAAATGGGTCAACAACCTAAATACAAAACCAAAAACTATAAAGATCTTAGGAAAAAAATCAGGTCAACACTAGAGGTCCTAATACACAGCATTAACAGGATACAAGCCATAACTCACAGTACACAAACACCAGATGATAAGCTAGATAACTGGGATCTTCTAAAAATTAAAGATCATGATCATCAAAAGATTTCATCAAAAGAATAAAAAGAGAACCACACACTGGGAAAAAATTTTTGGCTATGACAAATCTGACAAAGATCTAATCTCTAAAATCTGTAGGAAAATCCAATACCTCTACAACAAAAAAACAAATAATCCAATTAAAAAAATGGCCAAAGGATATGAACAGACACTTCACCAAAGAAGACATTCAGGGAGCTACAGACACATGAAAGAATGTTCAAGATCACTAGCCATTAGAGAAATGCAAAAAAAAAAAAATCGCAATTAGCCATAATCTCATGCCAGCATTACTGTCACAAATCAAAAAAAACAGAAAATAACAGATGTTGGAGAGGCTGCGGGGAGCTTGGAACTCTTATGTACTCCTGGTGGGATGCAAAATGGTACGACCATTTCAGAAAATAATATGGTGCTTCCTTAAAAAGTTAGAAATAGAAATACCATATGATCCAGCAATCCTACTCCTAGGAATATACCCTAGAGAAATAAAAGCCGTCACATGAATAGACACATGCACACCCATGTTCAATGCAGCATTATTCACAATAGCAAAAAGATGTAAACAACCTAAGTGCCCATCAACAGATGAATGGATAAACAAACTATGGTACATATACACAATGGAATACTATGCAACATTAAGAACAATGATGAATCTGCAAAAGATCTCACATCATAGATGAATCTGGAGGGCATTATGCTGAGTATAAGTGTAACAGAAGGCAAATACTGTATGAGACCACTATTATAAAAACTCATGAAAAGGTTTACACACAGAAAGAAACATTCTTTGATGGTTACTAGGGAGGGGAGGCCTGGAGAGGGAAAAACACTAAGTAGACAATAGATAAGTGGTAACTTTGGTAAAAGGTAAGACAGTACACAGCACTGGGGAAGTCAGTACAACTTGACCAAGGCAAAGCCATAGAAGCGTTATAGACACATCTAAACTCTTTTAGGGACCGAATTACTGGGCTGAGGGCTGGGCACCATGGTCTTGGAAGACATCTAGCTCAACTGGCATAATATAATTTATAAAGAAAATGTTCTACATCCTATTTTGGTGAGTAGCATCTGAGATTTTAAAATCTTGTGAGCAGCCATCTAAGATACTCCACTGGTCCCACCCTGTGTGGAGCAAGGGAGAATAAAGAAAACCAAAGATTAGTCCAAAGGTCTAATGGACCATGATGACCACAGCCTCCACCAGACTGAGACCAGCACCACTAAATAGTGCTTGGCTACCACCACCAACTGCTCTGACAGGGATCATAACAGAGGGTCCTGGACAGAGCTGGAGAAAAAAAAAAAAAAAAGACCAGACTTACTGGCCTGACAGAGACTGGAGAAGCCCTGAGAGTATGGCCCCTGGACAGCCTTTTAACTCTGAATTTGTCTTAGTTATTTAGTGCTGCTATAACAGAAATACCACAAGTGGATGGTTTTAACAAAGAGAAGTTTATTTCCTTACAGCAAAGTAGGCTAAAAGTCCAAATTCAGGGTGTCAGCTCCAGAGGAAGGCTTTCTCTCTCCCGGCCTTCTCATCAGTGTTCCCCCAGACTAGGAGCTTCTTGGTGCAGGGACCCCTGTCCAAAGGATGCACTCTGCTCCTGGCACTACTTTCTTGATGGTATAAGGTCCCCAACTCTCTGCTTGCTTCCCTTTCCTTTTATCTCTTGTAAGGTAAAAGGTGGTGCAGTCCACACCCTAGGGAAACTCTCTTTACATTGGCTCAGGGATGTGACCTGGGTAAAGGTGGTATTACAATCTCACCCTAATCCTCTTTAACATAAAATTACAATCACAAAATGGAGGCCAACCACACAATTCTGGAAATCACGGCCCAGCCAAACAGATACACACATTTTTTTGGGGGACATAATTCAAACCATGACAGTATTGAAGTCACTCTTGAGGTTCACCCTTCAGCCAAAGATTAGATAGGCCCATAAAACAAAACAAGACTAAATCAGCACACCAGCTCAGGAGCAGGGACAAGAAAGCAGGAGGGGACAGGAAAGCTGGTAATGGGGAAACCAAGGTCAAGAGAGGGAAAATGTTGACATGCTGTGGGATGGCAACCAATGTCACAAAACAATATGTGTATTAATTATTTAATGAGAAACTAATTTGCTCTGTAAACCTTCACCTAAAGTACAATAAAAAGAAAAAAGAAAAAAAAAAAATCTGTACCAGTTGAGCACAGAAGGGAAACAGCATGGAAAAGTGAAAAGAGACATAGTTGTAGGAGGCATAAAATAATGCATTATAACTCCATTCTGTCATTTGTTTAAATTTTCTAAGAATTTCTGCCTCATAACAAGGTGTGGTGAAAATTTTATGAAATAATCTATGTGCTGTACCTAGCACTGAACCTAACATGATTTGTACTCAATAAGTATTATTTTCATCCCTTACCCTTACCCTCAGTTTTCTAATATTTTAAATATAATTTTTTAAATGTAATTCACCAAATATAATCCTACCTCATAGGATTAGGAGAAATATAATAAAATAATATTTCTATAAAAAAAAATAATAAATTTGGGTTCTGACATCTGTCAACCATAGTTGAGGAGGAGACCCTACCATATATCTCTTTCATTCTTAGAAGAGATGCCTGGTGTTTGAGAGTGTGTACCTGACAGAGGAGGTTGGTTTTTCACACCACTCTTTCTTTCTTTGTTTTGTATAGCTGTGATAAATACACTTGTTTTCTAAGACATGGGTTCCACGAGGCTTAATTTATTTTCCTATGCATATGGTTGATTAGAGCTTAGATAGTTTTTTTTTTTTTGTATCTCAGTTTCTTAAACTCAGAGACCACACAGTAATGCTGTCATTTACTTTTTGATTCATTTTTTTTGTAGACCTTGTTTTATTTTATTTATTTAAGTAAATGATTCACACCAACACTTGTATTCCAATTAAATGGTAAGCTCCTTGTCTTTTATTTGAACTGAATAATACTGCTAAGATAATGAACTCCATCCTTTTCGACGTACAAATAAGAAAAGAACCTAGGACCAAAAGGTCTACTTAATTTGCTTCCATTCTTATTGTTCCCTATGACTGGATCTGGACAGGAGCTTATCAGGCTGGATTGTTAGCTAGTTCTGTCTTTTCATTATACCATAGATGATGGATAAAACAGATAAACTTCACAGACTAGGCAACATAATCTTGCAATTCAATTAAAGACATAAAACTGAAAAAAATAACATTAAAAAAAAAACCTGAGCAAAATATTAATATGTTTTGTTAAAATGTATTTGATTTAATGTTGTTGTTGTCATAGAAAATTGACTAATGCTACAGTCCCTGAAGATTAAGCCAGAAGAGAAACTTTTTGATTGGCCATGTGTCTGATCACATGCTTAGAGTGCTTAGCGAGTGAGTAGAGCACTCAATACACATTTATACTACAGGTGACATTTGGTCGAATCATCTGCTCTGATTACTTACATGTTGGTAGAAAAACTATTCATGTATACTAATTAGAAATTGCTTTAGATTCAAACAAATTTTGATTAGAATCTTGCAAATTCGGTGTACTGTTTGTGTTATCTTGGTCAAATTACTTTAACAAATAAGACTTCTGCTTGACTATAAAATAAAGATAATACTGTACATTATTTGTGAATTAAATTAAATATATAAAGTGCTTAACAGTTCCTGACACATATTATATATTTAATAAAACAGAACAAAACAGAAATTTATTATCTTTATTCTTCCTGATATTACCAAGTACCCAAAGAACAATTCTACCGCAAAATTTTCTCAGAATCATTCTAGAGGATTTAAATGAATAAAACAAAGAACTTTTTTATTCCAGCCGTCCAGATAATCTTTTGGGGGAGAAGACAGCGAATAATAAGAGTTATATAAGCAATCCTAAGTGAACGTAGTTAAAGCTAGAAACTAGAAACTTGTAGTATTCTCTTGGGAGGTACACAACTTGAAAATATATAATTTCTCACTTAATGTGGTATGAAATAAATGCATTTGGGAAAATAGAAAATATTAGAATAAAAATGGTTAACCAATAAATAAGATGGCTAGAACTCTTTAAATAAATGTTAACAGAAGTTTGAGTAAATAGGATCATCATATCCGAAGGTAGATTAGTTAGAATAGCTTTATGCAAGAACAAACTTTGAGCAAGATGTGAGCAAAGCTGTGATGAGTAAAGAAGAATGAAAGGGCCTCTACAAATGTGAAGAAGGACTTTCGAGAAAGCTTACAACTGTGAGCTAACAAATTTGACATGGCTGCCTATAAACATGTTTGTTTTGCAAAAATCGGAATTCTTGCTTAGGAGTTAGAGAATGTAAGAGCCTGACCAATGGGTCAAAAATGTTGCTGCCATTTCCCAATGACAGGAAATATTGGAGGGACACACAAAAATTGGATCTGCAATGCCTTTAACATTGTGGGTACAGAGCCCAATGATACGAGTTGTAATACATTCCAAAAATAGTATCCTTTAAAAAATAATTTTATTGATAGAATACATATATATTTGAATTGTATCAACCATTTAATTGTTAAACTTTTTTCTTGTATTTGATATAAATTTAGTGGTCAAGGTTGGCTTCTTCTGTGCCTGTGATGCTTACTTTTGTATCGTAGAATTAATAGCCTTAATTTTATACTTTTTATCAAAAGTACATAAATTTTTAGCTCATAAGTTTGTTACCCTATTTAATTCATAAGTAGAAATAGGGAAGGCCTGGTTGAACAACATTAATTGTAATTACTTTTACTTATGAAATAATATTATAATAATAGCAAGTGTCATTTATATAAGGTAAAATTTAAGTCCATACTGAAGATTGTAGTCTTTGATCTTCTTTAGTAAATGCTTCAAGTCCTATTTGCTTTCAGCGAGCAAGGTTGTGCCATCTTCACATCACAGATTGTCAATAAATCTTCCTTCAATTCTAATACCATGTTCTTCTTCATATAGTCCAGATTCTCAGATTATTCACTCAGCATACAGATTGAATAAGTATGGTGAAAGAGTATAACACATATGCACACCTTTCCTGATTTTAAACCATACGGTATCCCCTTCTTCTGTTAAAACGACCGCTTCTTGGTCTATGTACAGGTTCCCCATGAGCACAATTAAGTGTTCTGGAACTCCCATTCTTAGCAATGTTATCCATAATTTGTTATGATTCACGGAGTCGAATGCTTTTGCATAGTCAATAAAACACAGGTAAACGTCTTTCTGGTATTCACTACTTTCAGCCAAGATCCATATGACATCAGCAAAGATACCCCTCATTCCACATCCTCTTCGGAATCTGGCTTGATTTACTGGCAGTTCCCTCTTGATGTACTGTTCTAACCATTTTTTAATTTTCTTTAGTAAAATTTTACTTGCATGTGATATTAATGGTATTGTTCAATAATTTGCATATTCTCTTGGATCACCTCTCTTTGGAATGGGTACAAACATGAATCTCTTCTATTTGGTCAACCAGGTCACTGTCTTCCAAATTTCTTGGGATAGACAATTGAGCACTTACAGCATTGCATCCATTTGTTGAAACATCCATCAATTCCTGGAGCCTTGTTTTGTGCCAATGCCTTCAGTTCAGTTTGGACATCTTCCTTCAATACAGTTGGTCCTCGATCATATGCTACCTCCTGAGATGGTTGAACATTGGCAATTCTTTTTGGTACAGTCACTCTGTGTATTCCTTCCATCTTCATTTAATGCTTCCTGGGTCATTCAATATTTTCCCCATAGAATCTTTCAATATTGCAACTTGAGGGTTGAATTTTTTCTCCAGTTCTTTCAGCTTGAGAAATGCTGAGCATGTTCCTCCTTTTCAGTTTTCTAATTCCAGGTGTTTGCACCTTTCATTATAATACTTTTCTTTTTAAGACAACCTTTGAAATCTTCTGTTCAGGTCTTTTACTTGATCATTTCTTCTGTTTGCTTTAGATACTCTACATTCAAGAGTGAAGAGGATTTGAAACACTTACTGATAAAGATAAACTACAGCCTTCAGTTTGGATTACATCTCAACATGAAGAAAACAAAAATTCTCACAACTGTACCAATAAAAAAACGTCATGATAAATAAAGAAAATATTAAATTGTCAAGGATTTCATTTTACTTGGATCTACAATCAACACCCATGGAAGCAGCAACCAAGAAATCAAATGCCGCATTGCTTTGGGAAAAATCTCCTGCAGAAGACTTCTTAAAGTGTTAAAAAGCAAAGATGTCAGATTGCTAAATTGCGCCTGACCCAAGCCATGGTATTTTCAATCTCCTCACATGCATGTGAAATGCGGACAATGAGCAAGGAAGACCGAAGAAGAATTGATGCTTTTGAATTATGCTATTGGCAAAGAATATTGAATATTCCATGGACTTCCAGAAAAATGAATAAATCTGTCTTGAAAGAATACAGCCAGAATGCTCCTTAGAAGCGAGGATGGTGAGACTTTGTCTCACATACTTTGGCCATGTTATAAGGAGGGACCCCTACCTGAAGAAAGACATCATGCTTGGTAAAGTAGAGAGTCAACGAAAAAGAGGAAGACCCTCAACAAGATGGATTGAAACTTGGCAGCAACAACAGGGTCAAACATAGCAACAATTATGAGGATGGTAAAGGACTGGGCAGTGTTTCATTTTGTTGTATGTAGGGTTGCTATGAGTTGACGCCGACTAGGCAGCACCTAACACCAACAAATTTTAAAAGTCTATAATCCTTTGATTTATTGATGAATGTTTTTAAGTTCAGTCCAAGAATGGACTAAACTACAAAGATGAGATGAAATAACCTGGATGATTTTTAAGTTAACCAGAATATGTAAGACAGTGAATTGTCTAGTTAGGAATTCTGTAATTCCCTTATAAGGATTATCTCTAATTGTAGCCTAAATTGTGCTGGGCAATGCCACCTTCGAATACTACTGTGTTCATATGTTTTCACTGCCAACATACAACATGGTTATGCACAGCCTAGGCAGATTTGCATCCTTCCCTTTCTTTCTTCACAATCTATATATGCATCGAACATATTTCAAAGAGAATTATCAGATAGAAATCTTAATTGCTATTACAGGCAGAAGTTGTTAGTGGTTATACTGTATACATTAAACAAAAAGGTAGTTTCTTTCAAACAGAGGGCAAAATTTTCTTAGAATTGTTTTTATTGAGGAAAATTTATTTATGCCTAACATTATTATGAAGGAACCCTTGTGGTACAATGGTTAAGTGCTCAGTTGCTAATGGAAAGGTTGATGATTTGAAGCCACATGGTGACTTTTTGGGAGGAAGACTTAGGGATCTGCTCTCGTGAAGATTGTTACTATTATTACTTGCCATCCAGTTGATTTTGACTGATAGCGACCCATGTGACTAAGCTGAATTGCGCCATAGGGTTTTCTAGACTGCAATCTTTATGGAAGGAACCCTGATGGCACTGCAGCTAAGCACTAGGCTGCTAACCAAAAGGTCAGGGTTTCGAACCCAGCAACTTTTCCACAGAAGAAAGATGTGGCAGTCTGCTTCCATAAAGAATACAGCCTTGGAAACCCTATGGGGCAGTTCTACTCTGTCCTATAGGGTTGCTATGAGTTTGAATCAACTCAAGGGCAACAGGTTTTAATCTTTATGGAGAAACGCATGATAAGAAACAATGAAAGAAGGTTGATCCAAGAATATGAATCAGGAAAAGGAAAAATTAACAAACAAGATCAAATATAGACAGGATTAAGCTAAAGATAGACAGACAACAAAACAATAGCATATATGAATAGATACACTGATAGATGATAGATAGACAGGCAGATAGATAGATAGATAGTATAAGCAGAACTAACTGTTGCCAGTTAGGCTTTATAAAGATAATTGCATAATTCAAATCAAAAGGGAAATCAATGTATACTGCCTTTTTTCTCCTCCTGGAAACTGATGTGAGAGTTAAGAGAAAGACAGCTGTTTATGTTGTGCTAAGCAGTGGTTTTGGAGTAGTTGTTCCTTTTGTTTTGGCAGAGATATTAATAAGTCTTTGAATATGGCAAAAGAGGTTTAGAAATTGCATGACAGTAAGGAGAAAAGACTAAGACTGGAGGAAATAATATTGGAGGGGTGAACGTTAGAGAGCCAAATGGTGATGTAAAATTCTTCTGTCACACTAAACTAGAGTATAGGTTACACATGTTGGGTGAGTGAAGTTTAGGGGAGAACTCAGCGGAGAGGAGCTGAGTTCCACACCTGAGGTGATAATGGTAGAAATATCAGGCCAGCAACTTAAGGATAGTGTGACTGTTCATCCGTGAACACGTACAACTCGCACTGATTACAGAGAATACTTGTAACACCCCTTTTTCTTTCCTGACTCTCAAGATCCAGGAGAGGTTGCCTGCATCCTGGGATTCCACCACAGGTAAAATGCAGTTTCAGCCAATTGTGTTAAAGAAAAAAAATTATATTCAGCTTAATGGGATTAGAGATAGTTACACATAGAAATACACAAAAGATGTGTCAAACATTTCTAAACATAAATCAGTTAAAGAAAGAAAGAAGGAAGGGAGGATGGAAGGAAGGGAGGATGGAAAAAAAGGAGGAAAGAAAGAAAAAGAAAGTCAATTTCTTAAAGCATTAGTATTAAATTTTTAGCCATTTTGTTAGCAGTTATTTGTAATAAATTTATCCCTTCAAATTTTTTAACCAGTTCATGTTTTCTAATTCCTTTTTGCCCAAGGACCCAGCTTTAATCACTGTAAGAACACAAGGTGATCCAGGCCAACCCTATGTCAAGTATCAGCAGAGCCTGCCTTTACTCAAGCAAATCACAGCTGACTTGAGTTGTTGCTCCCATACCTCAGGGAGTTGCGCTCTTTAGGGATTTGGGTTTTCAGAGGCAATTAACCTTCTTGCTGGTTTTCTAAAAGGCCACGTTAACTGACAGGAGCTTTCATTGTACTTGCTTTTAAAATATCATGTGACTTTATGCCTACAGATAGTATTTGAGGACAAAATCTGTGCTAGACATGTTTTACCTGCTTCAACAAATTGGACTTACTGGCAGGAAATTCTATACATTGGCATTCACCCGCTATGGACCAAATCTGAATGATAATAAAATCATTTTCTCTAAAACTGTAACCTGGAAATCACTTTGCACTGACTGTACCAGATATCTCAAGTGAGCTGAGTTAGATGAAGTAGTAGTTAACATGTTTCCATTGTTTGATAATCATTTTACTGGAGTATATCATAAGATACTAAAAAATGCAGAAATCACAATTATCACAGGGTGAACACACTCATTTATCTAATTTATATGTATCTGGAAGGAGACGTGGTGGCAAAGTGGTTAAAGTGCTCAGCTGCTAACCAAAAGTTTGGTGGTTCGAACCCACCAGCTACTCTGTGGGAGAAAGATGTGGCAGTCTGCTTCGGTAAATGTTTACAGCCTTGGAAACCATATGTTTTTATACAGTACCTATTCTTTATTTTCTTAAAATATATTATGATCATTTCCCCAAGTTAATAAATATTTTTCTACCATAAAATGTTAATGGTACCATATTCCTTTTTATGAATGACCATATTTTATAGAAAATCTTTTTTTATTTTTAATTGCTTATTCAAATGTACGCACATTTTTAAGAGTTTTGGTATATATTGCCAAATAGTCCTCTGGAAAGTTTGTCTCTGCAGCTGTGTATAAAAGTTCTTGTACACTTTATACTTGGCAATAATAAATATATAATTTCTTTAATCTTTCTCAGTTAATGGATAAATATTAAATTTCCTTGAGAATTTTTTTTTTATTACTAGTTAGCTTCAGAATATACATATATATTGTTGTTGTTGGGTATATTGAGTCAGGTCCGACTCATAGCGACCCTATGTACCACAGAACGAAAGACTGCCCAGTCCTGCACCTTGCACACAGTTGTTGCTATGTTTGAGCTCCTTGTTGTAGCCACTGTGTCAATCCATCTCCTTGAAGGTCTTCCTCTTTTTTTATTGTACTTCAGGTGAAGGCTTACAGAACAAATAGTTTCTCATGAAACAGTAGTACACATATTATTTTATGACATTGGTTAACAACCCCACAACATGTCAACCCTCTAACTTCTCAGCTTCTCAACCTTTTGTTTCTGGTGAAAATACACATTAGACAAAGATACACCATTTCAAAAATTTCTACATGAACAGTTCAGTGACATTGACTAAGCTCTTCCAATTGTGCTGTTATTCTCACTTAAGATAAAGGCTTACAGAATAAAATAGTTTCTCATTTAACAGTTACTACACATGTTGCCCTATGACAATGGTTAACAATCTCACAACACATCAACAATATCCTGACTCAACCTTG
>NW_004443983.1:16092581-16125232 GCF_000243295.1 Trichechus manatus latirostris
GTTTTTTATTTTGGATGCCTACTAGAACCATCCTGTCCTGTTTTGGTAAATGTTTTGATATTGTCTGCTGTCTTCGGGGCATTCAGTAGTTATTTTTCTCATTTATTGATTGTAGATTTGTTTGTTTTATCCTTTTTTTTTTTAAATTTGACTATGTCTGAGCAGGTGGGTTGTGTGTTCTTTGTTGTTTGCTTGTCTGTGGGCACAATATTTTTCGCCTCGTTCTCCAATTGGCAGGTTCAGTCACTCAGATATGGTACAGCAGGGCAGGTCTAGCTGAAGAGGAGTTACTGGTACGGGTTGTTTGTGGAACTCACTACAGCCACCAGGGTGGGTCAGTAATCAGTGCAGGGCAGGTTCCAGTAGGCTGTGCCTGTGCTGTTTGGTGGTGTGATGTAAAGCGTATGGTGCAGTTAGGCAGGATGTAGCAGAGAGACTGTTATGTGTGGAGCTAAGATGGATATGGGAGAGAGGAGAGAGGAACAGGAGCCAAAAACATACAAACAAACAAAAAAAAATGCTAAGGGAATTTGCTGTTGGTGTGGAGAGATGAGAGACTATGAAATGGAGAAAAACAGAAAGGGAAAGAGGAAGAAAAGCAAAGAAAAGAATGAATAAATAAAAATCAGAAAGGTTAAAGAACTGCAAAGTTCCCAGGGATGCCACCGGTGCAGCTATGAGGTCTGGGGAAGTCGTTCTCAGGTGTTGCAGTACAGCCTGGCTAGAAGGCATAGAGGTGTACAACGCCAGGTATTCAGGGAACAGAAAGAGAAGGAAGATATAGAGAGACAAGAAACTGAGCAATGAAGAACGACAAAAAGGGAAAAAGTGGGAAAAGGAAACAAAACAATTAAAAAAAAATAGAACAAGAAAAGCCCCCAAAAATATAGAAAAGAAAAGAAAAGAAAAAAGAAAAAACCAACTAAGTCAGAAATTCTCTCAGGGCTCCTTCTGTAGTCTGTGCAAGCCGAGGGGGTAGTCTCCTTGCCAGGCAGCACCACCTGGCCAAAAAGGGCTCCCAACTCAAGAAAAGGAAAAGAAAACAAACAAACAATTCAAAACAAACACATGAACAAAAGCCCCGGGATCCTACCAGCGCGGCAGCCCAGACCAGGAAGCAGCTCCGCACTCTAACAGAGCTCCACAGCCCCTCAGGAAGAAGCAAAGATGGCGCACGGAGCCAGGTATTTGAGTGAAAGGAGGGGGAGGTGGTGAGGTGTAGGGAAGAAATCAAAAGAAGTAGAAAAAAAAGCAACACCAGCAGCCATCAGATGGCACTCAGAGAGCCAGCTAGTGTGGGCTGGTGGAATCCAAGCAGCCCATGTTTCTTGGACAAGAGACTGTGTCCTCGAGAAGAAGAGGGGGTTGAGTTTGGGTGAAGAAGGGTAGGGACTGAGAAAGCGTATATCACAAATTACCGAAGCTCTGAAGCCCCTCAAGAAGAAGCAAAGATGGCGCACGGAGCCAGGTATTTGAGCGAAAGGAGGGGGAGGTGGTGAGAGGTAAAGAAGAAATCAAAATAAGTGGAAAAAGCAACACCAGCAGCCAACAAATGGCACTCAGAGAGCCGGCCCATTCGGGTGTGTGGAATACAAGGAGTCGGTGATTCCCGAACAAGAGATTGTGGCTGTGGGAAGCAGAGGAGGCCGAGTGGGGGTGAAGAAGGATGAGTGGTGGGAAAACGTATATCGCAAATTACCAGTTGTTTTGTCTTCCACTGGAAGCTCCGTGAAGCTGCTTTCTCTTACCCCCTGTTTGCTGGTCCCCGATAGGAGTCCAAGATGGCAGATCCATGCTGCATTAGCTGGTAAGGGACCTCTGCATGAATCTCTCCTCGATGTCCTTTCTCTGTCAGTTTTCTCACTCCATTTCGTGCTTGGCTGAGTTCTTTATCTCTTCATCTGATGTTTTAGGGTTTCAGGATTGTTGTTTTCTCTGTTCGGCTTAGTTTTTCGGATCTTTGCTGTGGAGGAACGGCATGGTGCTTCTGCCTAGAGCGCCATTTTGCCGGAAGTTGGTCTTCTTCTTTTTCGATGACCCTGTTCTTTACCAAGCATGATGTTCTTCTCCAAGGACTGATCCCTCCTGACAACATGTCCAAAGTATGTAAGATGTAGTCTCACCGTCCTTGCTTCTAAGAAGCATTCTGGTTGCTCCAATTTGGGACTGAGAGAAAAGTGATAAATAATGCAGACAATGTCCCATAAATTTTCATATTTTTCCAGATTGTAATTCATTTACCTTTTTATGTTTTAATTTCTTGTGAATTTGATTATTAAAAAATTTCTTCACTTTCTCCTGTTTTCTAACATTACTATATAAATACATTCTCTGTTTCTGTGTAATTATATATGTAAATATAAACGTGTATACTTTTTAAACGCACGCACACACATATATATATTCTTCCCTAACCCGAGATGTGAATATGTTTATATGTTTACATTAAATCTTAATCCTCCTGAGCATATATTTGTATATTTGGCAGAGGGAGATCTAATCCTTCCTTTCTTCCTTTCTTTTTTCCTTCCCTTCTTCCTTCATTCCTTCCTTTTTATTTTACTATTATTATTTTTGCTAGGTTGTAACCTAATTGTTTCAACATAGTTTATTCTTTCTCTAACGTTTAAAAATGTCACATCAAGAGAGTTGTCTAAGTTTGCTGCCTCTAGATCTTCCATTTCTCTCTTTTACCACCCTCTAAGCAGACACTGGCTGATCTTTCAAGGTCATCCACGACCCCATACCCTTATCCACTTTGCTAAATTCAAATTCCAATTTTCAGTCTTCATTTTACCCACTGTATGGGCAGTGTTCGACCCCATTGATTACTCCTACTTTCTCTTACCTCACCAGTCACTCCTTCTCAGGCTCCTTTGTTTTTTCATATTCCCTGTACTTCTTAATTTTTGAATTTCCTAAAAGTCCTTAGACCTCTTCTTTATTTCTGCATTCATTTTGTCTGTACTCTCATCTAGTCTTATGGCTTTAGAAAACATCTATATGAAAAGGAATATAAAATTTATATCTCTATTCCAGAATTTCCTCTTCTATTTTATATTCATATATCCAAATGCCTACTTGACATAGTCAGTTGTATATCTAAAGGTCATCTCAAACTTAACATGATCACAACCAAATACCTTATCTTTGGTCCCAAACCTACTTCTCCTACAATCTTATTCATCACAATTATAGCAACTCCATCCTTCCAGTTCTCAGGACTACAAACCTTGGATTCATCTTTGACTCATATATTAGATTCATTTTTGACTCATCTATTTCTCTGATACAACACTTCCAATGTATCATTAAGTCCCAACAACTTTTCCCTCAGAATTTATAAAAAAATCATCAGTTGTACTACTACCATCTCAAACATGTCTGTCCATTTGTTGTACTGTGGGCAATAGCGTGTTGCTATGGTGCTGGAAGCTATGCCACTGGTATTCAAATACCAGCAGTGACACCCACGGTGGGCAGGGTTCAGCTGAGATTCCAGTCTAATACAGACTAGGAAGAAAGATCTCGTGAAACCTTATGAATAGCAACAGAACATTTTCAGATATACTGCCAAAGGATAAGCCCCTCAGATGGAAGACACTTAAAAGATGACTGGGGAAATCTGCCTCCTCAAATTAGAGTCTACCTTAATGATGTGGATGGAGTCAAGCTTTTGGGACCTTCATTTACTGATGTGGCACAACTCAAAATGAGAAGAAACAGCTGCAAACATCCATTAATAAGCAGAGCCTGGAACATACAAAGTATGAATCCAGGAAAATCGGAAATCATCAAAAATGAAACGGAACACATAAACATTTATATCGTAGGCATTAGTGAGCTGAAATGGATTGGTATTGGCCATTTTCAGTCAGACAATCATATGATCTACTATGCCAAGAATGACATCTTAAAGAGGAATGGTGTTGCATTCATTGTCAGAAAGAATATTTCAAGATCTATCCTGAAGTACAATGTAGTCAGTGATAGGATAATATCCATACTCCTACAAGGAAGACCAGTTAATATTCAAATTTATGCACCAAACACTAAGGCCAAAGATGAAGAAATTGAAGATTTTTACCAACTTCTGCAGTGTGAAATTCATCAAACATGCAATCATGATGCATTGATAATTACTGGTAATTGAAATGAGAAAACTGGAAACAAGGAAGAAGGATCGGTAGTTGGAAAATATAGCCTTGGTGATAGAAACAAAGCTGGAGATTTCATGATAGAATTTTGCAAGACCAATGACTTTTTTGCAAATACCTTTTTTCAACAACATAAACGGCAACTATACACGCGGACATCACCAGACGGAATACACAGGAATCAAATCAACTATATCTTGGGAAAGAGACAATGGAAAAGTTCAGTATCATCAGTTGGAACAAAGCCAAGGGTTGACTGTGGAACAGACCATCAACTGATCATATGCAAATTCCAGTTGAAGCTGAAAAAAATTAATACAAGTCCACCAGAGCCAAAGTATGACCTTGAGTATATCCCATCTGAATTTAGAGACCATCTCAAGAATAGATTTGATGCATTGAACACTAATAACTGAAAACCAGACGATTTGAAGAATTACATTTAGGACATCATACATGAAGAAATCAAAAGTTCATTAAAAAGACAGGAAAGAAAGAAAAGACCAAAATGGATATCAGAAGAGACTCTGAAACTGGCTCTTGAATGTTGAATAGCTAAAGCAAAAGGAAGAAATGATGAAGTAAAAGAGATTTCAAAAGGCAGCTCAAGAAGACAAAATATTATAATGACGTGGAAAGACGTGGATGGAATTAGAAAACCAAAAGGAAAGAATACACTTCACATTTTTCAAGCTAAACTAACTGAAGAAAAAATTCAAGCCTCAAGTTGAAATATTGAAGGATTCTCTGGGGAAAATATTGAACGACGCAGGAAGCATTGAAAGAAGATGGAAAGAATACACAGAGATACTATACCAAAGAGAACTGGTTGACGTTCAACCATTTCAGGAGGTAGCATATGAACAGGAACTGATGGTACTGAAAGAAGAGGACCAAGCTGCGCATAAGGCAACTGGCGAAAAACAAGGCTCCAGGAACCGATCGAATTTCAACTGAGATGTTTCAAGAAACGGATGCTGTGCTGGAAGTGCTCACTCATCTATGCCAAGAAATTTGTGAGACAGCTTCCCGGCCAACAGGCTGGAAGAGATCCATATTTATGCCTATTCCAAAGAAAGGTGATCCAACTGAATGTGGAAATTATCGCAATATGATTAATATCACATACGAGTAAAATTTTGTTAAAGATCATTCAAAAGTGGCTGCAGCAGTACATTGACAGAGAACTGCCCGAAATTCAAGCTAGATTCATAAGGGGGCGCAGAATGAGGGATATCACTGGTGATGTCAGATGGATCCTGGCTGAAACAGAGAAATCCAAAAAGATGTTTACCTGTGTTTTATTGACTATGCAAACGCATTCAACTCTGTGGATCATAACAAATTGCAGATGGCATTTCTAAGAATGGGAATTCCAGAACATATAATTATGCTCATGAGGAACCTGTACATAGTTCAAGAGGCAGTTGTTCAAATAGAACAAGGGGATACTGCCTGGTTTAAAGTCAGGAAAGGTGTGCATCAAGGTTGTATCCTTTCACTTAAGTTATTCAATCTGTATGCTGAGCAAATAATCCAAGAAGCTGGACTATTAGAGGAAGACTCATTAACAACCTGCGTTATGCAGACACAACCTTGCTTGCTGAAAGTGAAGAGGACTTGAAGCACTTACTGACAAAATCAAAGACCACAGTCTTCAGTATGGATTACACCTCAGCATAAAGAAAACAAAAATCCTCACAACTGGACCAATAAGCAACATCATGATACCCAGAGAAAAGACTGAAGTTGTCAAGGATTTTTCATTTTACTTGGATCCACAATCAACACTCATGGAAGCAGTGGTCAAGAAATCAAAGATGCATTGCATTGGGCAAATCTGCAGCAAAAGACCTCTTTAAAGTGTTGCAAAGCAAAGAAGTCACCTTGAAGACTAAGGTGAGCCTGACCCAAACCATGGTGTTTTCAATCACCTCATATGCATGTGAAAGCTGGACAGCGAATAAAGAAGACTGAAGAAGAACTGATGCCTTTGAATCATGGTGTTGGCAAAGAATATTGTATATACCATGGATTGCCAAAAGAACGAACAAATTTGTCTTGGAAAAAGTACATCCAGAATGTTCCTTAGAATCAAGGATGGTGAAACTTTGTCTCACATACTTTGGACATGTTATCAGAAGGGATCAGTCCCTGGAGAAGGACATCATACTTGTTTAGGGAAGCCAACTGCCACATCTTTCCCTTGTGAAACAGCTGGTAGGTTTGAACTGCCAACATTTTGGTAAGCAGCTGAGCACTTAACCACTGCACTACTAGGGCTTTTTCTGGATTCTTTTGTTCCATTTACATAGTTCTTCATTGCTATTATATTTATTTTATAAGTACTTCTTTACTAAGCTTACATTTCTAATAGTCTTTCTTGTTACTCTTTGAATAAATCATCATAAAGTCGGAATCTAATTTTAGGTTTAAAGTCCTAATTTCTAATACTTACACTTACCATTTTCTTATAGTGTAGGACATTGCAAGAAATATTAAATCTAATAGTGAGATCCTTGTCTTCTTATTTGTGTATCAGTTTTACTAATAGAGGATATTAAAATGAAAGCAAATCTGATTCAGTAATGGAATCTTTTCTGTCTATGGTAAAAATTAGAACTTAAGCAATGACGGGCACTTCAGATGTAATTCTGATAATATGTTGGCGGTTTTAAGAAATTACCTAAAAGAGGAAATGTCAAAATGCCCTAAGACCTACTCTAAGTAAATTGATACCACAAAAAATTTTATTGCACTCATTACAATTCTAAACCACACATCAGTTGTAATCAGGATGTTGCTATTATAACCACATATTTCTTACATTTAAAAATAAATCTGTAGAGTCATTAAGTTTATAGTTTTTCTTTAATAGAAAAGTAGGCCTATTCCTTAAAATTTGGATGGTGAAAAATATTGATAAAGGACATACAAGGTATCAGACAAATGCTTACTATAGGTTTAAAAATGGATTTCATATTATTTCTGGGGATTTTTTGTTAAAGATGGTTTTAAATATGTAACTTAAAATGAATTAAAACTATCATTTCCTTTAACTACTATCAATAGATATATTTTTCAAAAGGTATTATTAAATTAATATTTTTAATTTAAAAGTGAGCTTTATGTTTTTGATGTGTTTGTTTCTCTGAAAGCACGAACAATTAAAGGCATGATGACCCTAGACGCTACTATGGGAAACTTGTCAATTTTCCTTCAGAAAAGTTTTCGTTTCTTAAACTTTGAGATGTGGAAAATGAATAAAATCAAAGAAACTATAATAAAAAGCTGCTAGTTATTGTTGACTTGGTCATTATAATATCAACTTGGTTTAAGATCACCACCTGCAGAAGGAACGGACATTAACTAATCAGATCAGGTTATACTTGATGAAAATGTTACAATCTTGAAGAAGAAGTATCTGCAGTAAGAATGGAAATTCTTCACCTAGGGCCGAGTTTTTGTTTTTTTTTTGTTTTTTTTTTTAATGGCTATAAAATTTTCTTCATTTTAATGCTGCGAAGTAATTTTTTTTTTTTTTATTGTACTTCAGGTGAAGGCTTACAGAACAAATAGTTTCTCATGAAACAGTAGTACCCATATTGTTTTATGACATTGGTTAACAACTCCACAACATGTCAACCCTCTCCCTTCTCAACCTTTTTTTTTTTTTTTTGGTGACAATATAGAGTCAAAGATACACTATTTCAAAAATTTCTACATGCACAGTTCAGTGACAATGACTACACTCTTCCAATTGTGCTGCTATTCTCACTTTAGATGAAGGCTTACAGGACAAACAGTTTCTCATTTAACAGTTAGTGCACATGTGGTAGGGCTGAGTTTTTTGTGGTTTTTTTTTTTTTTTTTTTGGACAATATAGATTTATCAAAATTAAGCTCTACTTTTTTCTGCTTTGGAGCCCTGGTAGAGCAATGGTTAAGCATCTGGCTGCTAACCAAAAGGTTGGCAGTTCAAATCCACCAGCTGCTCCTTGGAAACCCCATGGAGTAGTTCTCCTCTGTCCTATAGGGTCTCTACGAGTTGGATTCGACTGGATGGCAACAGTTTTGGTTGATTTGGTTATTCCACCTTGAATGCTATACCTTATATAAACATTAAAAGCTAATCTACTTTTCACAGAAACAAAAATTTTTTTAAAGATTTGTATATGTTGTGATATATTTTACAAAACTGTCTGTAACTGAGTATTCACACCAAGGAGTCCCTGGGTGGTGCGAAGGGTTAACATGCTCAGCTGCTAACCAAATGGTTGGAGGTTCAAGTCGAACCCAGAGATACTTGGGAAGAAAGGTCTGGTGATCTACTTCTGAAAGATCAGTCATTGAAAACCCTATGGAAAACATGTATGTCGACGTTCATTGCAGCACTTTTCACAATAGCCAATAGGTGGAAACAACTGAATTGTCCATCAACACGTGACTGGTTAAGCAAAATGTGATATATACATACAATGGAGTATTACTCAACCATAAAGAGAAATGAAGTTCTGATGCATGCTACAGCATAGATGAACTTAGAAAACATTATGCTGAGTGAAATAGGTCAGTCACAAAAGGATAAATACTGTATAATCTTACTTATATGAAATAAGCAAATAGAAACCAAAGATTATTAGTGGTTACTAGGAGTGGGAGGGAGTGAGAAAGTGGGGGGGAATTTTGCTTAGGCAGCATTGAGTTTATGCTGATGGTGGTGAAATAAATTGGAAGTGGATAGTGACAGGGGTTGCACAACATGAAGAATGTAGGCAATGTCATTGAATAGTACATGTGGAAAAGGTTGAATTGGGGAAGATTTTGTTGTGTATATTTTCACTACACACACAGACACACAGATTACTACAAAAGAAAAAGAAAACCAGGACATCAAATCTGTTCAGAACAGTTCAGTAATTGCCCACGTAAACTAGGATAGCATACATGTTGCATATCAACCAAATCTGTTGCCTGTCAGATTTTGACAGCAGTAGGAAACAAACCGTAGTGCTCCACTCAAAGATGGTGGCTGGCTACACTGCTTTAAATATGTCTCAATCTCCACAATCCTGCCAATAATCCAGTCTCTTGCATCAGACTCCTGAAACTTTTGGGATCCATGAAGGAGACTGGATTATTGGCAGGACTGTGGAGAGCAACCCGCATTTAAAGAGGCACAGTCAGCCACCATCTTTGAGGAAGCCTTCTCTGTTTGTTTCCTCCAAAATAAACCAAACTCGTTGCCCTCCAGTTGATTCAGACTTGTAGGACTTGGGTCAAAACCTGATGGGCAAAGTATTTGGTTGCTATGCAACACTTCCGCTGCCCTCGTTTGCACTGGCAATTACTGAACCCTTAGTTCTGAATCAGTTTGAAGCCCTGAAGAAAATCCTCTACTCAAACACACATAAGGTCACATGACTCGTAGGCAAGTGGTTTTTATTCACACCAAGCAATGTATATGGTCTGAAGAATATTCTTTAAGTATCACCATTTTCTACATTGTTTTTTTCAAAACTTTAACATTCATTCTAATGTTAACAATTTTCCCTCAGCATGTGAGTTATAGGAAGTCAAGATACATTCAGGGATGGGTTTATTTCTTCATGGCACAATAGCTCTGTTTGTTGCTCCAACATTCATAAATTATCCTAAAGTATTTTGGCCTGAAGCTATTGTGTCAATGGGGGACTCATGCGGGTTGCCTTAATGTTTCTAGGCAATGGAGTAAAGATGTGAGTAATGAATGAACTATAGCTATAAACCAGGATTCAGCAAACTATGCTGCAAAGGGCCAGAGTGTAAATATCTTAGGCTTTGTGGGCAGTATGTTTTCTGTTGAGAGTACTCCACTTTGCCATTGTAGTTCAAAAGTGGCCATAAGTAATACATAAATGAATGAACATAGCTATATTCAAATAAAACTTTATTTTTGGACACTGAAGTTTGAATTTCATGTAATTCTCCTGTATCTTGAAATATGATTCTGCATTCGATTTTTTAAAAACCTTTTCAAAATGTGAAAACTGTTCTTACCTCTTGGGCTATATACAGTTAGGAAGAAGGCTCAATTTGGTCCATGGGCCATTGTTTGCTGACCCCTGATATAAACCCTTGAAGCCCATATGAACTCTGCCTCTCAGGAGAGAATTCACCCAAGAAATGAGTAATTGATGAAAATAGACCTTCATGACTTTCAGAGGATACCAGAAGTTTGGTTCTGGGCGAGAGTCACAGTATTGTTCCTTCAAAATGTTTTTTTGCCTTCCCTTGGGAATATTATTTTTAGACACTATATGAGTCATATCCCTGGGTGGCACAAACGGTTTGTGCTCAACTACTAACCTAAAGATTGGAGGTTCAAAACCACCCAGAGGCTCCATGGAAGAAAGTCCTGGTGATCTGTTTCTGCAAAGATCACAGCAAGAAAACTCTATGGAGCAGTTATAGTCTGTAACACATTGGATTGCTATCAGTTGGATTCAACTCGGTGGCAATAGGTATGTGAGTTAGACCAAAGCAACAGAAGCATTAGTTCTAGAAGACTCTGACCAAAATATACACCTTAGTTTTATTTTGGTAATTAAATAAGTGCTTGGTGTAGCAGAGTACTTTTTCCCCACGACTATGGATTATTTTCAACCTTGGGAAGTACAAAGCATTTCCATGAGCAGATGGGGTAATTAAATATAAATTTTGGTAAAAAGAAGCTGTGAAGATAGTTGAAGATGACCCCCAAGCCCTCCCTGTCTCTACCACAACTCAGTAAAGCATTACCTAGAGACTAACATAGGCAAGCTAGAAGAGGCTTGGGAAGCCAGGAAACTGCATAAGCGTCAGACCACAGAGACTTTGAGGTGGGCATGAAAGTGATAGCATGATGAATAAGAAGCATAGAGCATACATTTTATTTAATTTAAAACTTCTGTAGCATTAATTTTTTTTTAAGATTATTCAAGATGAACACAATCTCCTAGGTATAGTTAAGGTGAAACATTTAGGAGAGAATTAACTCTACTTTGTCTTTAACTTGAAGAATGTTTGGTTTAAAAACTATAGCCAATAAAGAATAAATAAGTTGCTCATTTTAGTATGAAAAAAAGGCAAAACCAAGAGTGAAATGACAAAATTTATTCTGAATCACTTGAAAAATTCTCTAAGCATGTGATATATTGACCGGAAGCGTCGATAATAATCTCTGGCAATTAAGAATAAAACTGTCTTGTTGAAAGTAATAAATCATCCATAAATTTAAAAATGTGAATTGTTTATTTGGCATTGACCATTGTAAGGGAGAAAAGATTTCAATATTGGCAAGAAATTATGCTGTTATGTTTATTTTATCTCAGATTGACAACATGAAATTTGCATCCAGAATAGCTAGACATATTATATGCTGTGCAGTCAAAGGAAATCTGAGTTATTTTACATTAGTTGAAGAAATTTTATTCAGTTTTGATATATTTTTGACTTGTTTAACATATGCTTGGGGCTTATGGATAAAGTCCAGAATGGGTTTCTTTGTCTTCCTTACAATTTATCAAATGTTAAAATAAGATGAAAAGGGCAACAAAACAAACACACAAAAACACTTGTCATAAATTGAAAACCTTAAAATTAACTATTTTTGTCATTTTGAGTTTTTTCTAAGACCTCATATTTGGGTTCAGAAAAGCAAGGTGGTTTCCATCTTTCAAGACACAATGCAGTACGTTATTCACTTGGATCAGTTGGCCTGCCAAAATTATTTGGCAAAGGGAAGCCTCTGGCTAGCTAACTGTGATACAATAAATGATCAGAACAGATTGTCAGTGAATTAAGATCTGAAGTTAGAGCTGCTCTGGGTATAGGGAAATCAGTTATTTCTCTTCAACTATTGTCCCTAAAAAAATAGAAGCTCTGAAAAGTGTACCACAAGTCTCTGAAGAATTAACATTGTGGCAAATAGTGGTGTATTTCTCATTTGTCTAATGTCATGAATCATTTATTTATTTACAAGAGTATTTTTATTATTAAACATTTATTCTATCTTATTATACATGTAACATATGTTCATTTGGATAATACGACAAGGTTTAAAGAAAAAAAAAATCAGCCATTCATAATTTCACTACCCAGACATAACAATTGTTAAAATTTTGATACTTTAATACCTGATTTTTCTCCACATTTGTAGTTCATACTACATGTTATGTGTATTACTTTGTAATCTATGTTTTTAGCTTCATATTATAGCATAAGCATTTTACCAAGTCATAAAACTATTGCCCATACAAACTATTTAAATAATTTTAAGTATTAAGTTACATAGCAGTATAATAATTAATTGTTCGTTTACTGTGTCTGTATACCACAATCTTCACAACTTCAGTATAAATGGTTTACGTATGCAGATTTGCTTCCAAACATTGCCTAAATTTTCCACATTTTGCATTCAAAGAGAACAACTACTGTAATTCTAATATTGACTTTAGTTGTTTTCCTTGTCATTTTTGTGGTTAAAAAAAATAGACGTGTATGTCAGTGAAAATTTTCAAAAAACTTGGTGGTCTCCATTGAGAATCAGCGAAGAACTTTGTCTCACCACTAAAATGTAAGGTATCTCAGTTTGTTTTTGTGCTCTCTTCTCCATCTCTATCCAATCCAGGATGCACAGGTGCTCATGATGCCCTTGGTTGGCCTCTTATGACATCCTATTTGGAGGGGACTTCCTATGCCTGACCCTGTATATCACATACATTGTCTTTGTTGGAATGTTCTTAAGTTCTGCTTTTTCTTGAGTAAGAAAAGTTATTCAGATAAATCAAACTTTGTAAATATCCATCAATTTATGAATGGTTTTCTGTAAAGATGTGATATGAGCTATCCACTCGCCCACACACTTCTCTCATAATTTTTTCAATCATGTGCTCTGGTCTTAACCTCAACCCCAACCGTCGCTCTCAGGTGTCTA
Organism: Trichechus manatus latirostris; assembly: GCF_000243295.1. NCBI lineage: Eukaryota > Metazoa > Chordata > Mammalia > Sirenia > Trichechidae > Trichechus > Trichechus manatus. The sequence continues at coordinate 16,105,694 of NW_004443983.1, forward strand.
TAATTTTTCATCCATGCCTAGGATAAATATAAATATATTCATTATTTTATTCATTCAACAAATCTATAATAAATACCTGCCAAGTGGCTCTGGCAGTTGTAGACAATGGGAATGCAATGTGCACATGATATTAAAATCTTTTATCTCGTGGAGCTTTTAACATTTGGGAAAGAGGAAGGGAAAAGACATTGAATCAATGAAAAATAAGCTTAGAAATATCAGATAATAGTAAGTATTATGCTGATAATTAAGATGGGAGAAATGATAGAATTTGACAAGATGGTTACTTACAATTGCATATTCAGAGAAGACACCAATGCAGAGGTGACATTTCGGTGAGATCTCAACATCATAAAAAAGTCAGGCATGTGAAGACCAAATGGAGTAGCTTTGCAGAGAGAATAAACAGCTACTACAAATGTTCTAAGGCAGGAACCAGCATGTGTGTTCAAGGAGCATAAAGAAGGTCAGTGTGAGTGAAGCTTAATGAATGAGAGGGCAAATGGGGAAAAGAGAACAGAAGGGAGGAAATGGGTCAGACATGAATGATTGTGTAAACTAGGCTAAGAACTTGTATTTCATTTGACTTGTAAGGAGAATACACTGGAAATTTTTAAAGAGACACCCATAGGTTACAAGAGTTAGCAATAACATTTGATTTCTTCATGATGGATAAATTACAAGGGCTTAAGAGTGGAGACAGAGGACCATTTTTCAATTTTTATAGCAATTAACACACAGAAAAAGATGATGGCTTGGACTTGGGTTGCAGCAACGGGGATGGAGAAAAGAGGACAGACATGGGATATGTTTTGAAATAAGTCAAAATATGAGCTAATGGGTTTGATACGAAAAGGGAAATTTTTGTCTTAAGAATATAGGTGAATTTGAGATATCTTTTGTTGGAATGAAAGAAGATTGAAGATAGAGCAAGTTTGGTGAGATAAATCAAGAGTCTGTTTTGGACATGTTTACTTTGAGATGTCCATAAGATATTCAAATAGAGATATCAATTAGGCAGCTGCAATATGGAAAAATTCCAGAACAGGATATACTGGAAATAAATACTTAGTAGTTATCTGCCTATAAACAGTATCGCCTATAAACACTGTCGGCCTAAAAACAGAATCCATGAAACAAGATAAGTGATCTACTGACTGTCTCTGCAATCATATCTAACTCCCAATATTCCTCTAACTACCAATTTATGCCATCACACTTAGTCTGTTCAGTATGCACATAGACAACACATCTAACTTCCTATCTTCATAGACACTTGCATTTATAATATCAGTAATTTTCACCTTACTCCACATTGTCACTTATTCTCACAGCTTTATCATGGATCTTGGGCCAGGCACTGTTCATATAGTAAAATTTTTGTGCTTCTGACCTTCCTTAAAATTACCAAGCAAGGACCCAGCCCTAGATCAGTTCTAAACTTACTCTTTCTCTGTGCTTCTATGGAATACCTGCTAAATGTTACTGTCAGCAAAATACCTAAACACATTTTAAAGTCATTTCCTTCTCTTATTTTTCAGAGGTTTTTAAAAAATGTAACATTTAGGATCATTTTTCTGTAAATAATGTTTAAGACTTGTATGTGATGGTATAAATAAGTTTTTTTTTTTTTTAGTTATTATGACCTTGGGAGGAGTAGCCTTTTGGGATTGGTTCAACTGATCATTGTCAGTTACGGTCAATATGTTTGAAATTCTCTTGGACTTTGTCCATGGCTATAAGGTAGCAGCTTCATCTCCAGGCTTTACATTAACATTCAAGGTAGGAAGAAGTGAGGAAAACCTTGCTTTCTCTGTTCACTCTTTCTCTTTGGCCAAATAAAAATAGTCAAGTCTCTTACACTAAAAATACCTCCCCCTTTATCTTTCACTGTTTATGATCATTCTCTCACTAACTCATGCTCCATTCAATTGTTAGCTTATTGCAGTCTTGTTTTTCTCCCCTCACTATTCCAATAAACTGTCCTTTCAAAAGTCATCAACGACCTGTATATTGTGAATGCTAGTCTTTGTTCTACCGGCTTTTGACTAATCCAACTCTGTTAACTACTGTTTGTCCTTAGGATTGTCCACTTAAAAGTTTTTTGTGTTTCATATAAATGTTATCTGTCATGCCTCCAAATGCTTCTAAAACTATTAATCTCTGACCTACTTTGTAGGTTGGACATATCAGTATTCCCCAAAATTTTCAGCTTGACCTACTGATATTATTCCTTCTGAATACTTGTCAAATGTGATCTCAACCACTGTCATGGTTTTTACAAAATATGAAAGGTAAATGAACATTATCTCCATTCTGACATACTCTCTGATGGCTGATATGACACCTACCTGCCTAACACATTATTTATATTTTCCACCACCACATTTATCATTTCTCAAATTAACCTAAGCTATTTCAATCTTGTTCCTGTATTTCCTACATACCTCTACATCTCCTTTCACTCTTTTTCTCACACTTTTTGTGTTGATAAAACCAGTGTGTGTAGCTCCTGGAGCATGCTGCAATGTTGTACAGCTCCTGCCTTTTCTATCTTGCTGTCTTGGCCCATTAAATTATTACTCATTATTATAAATTTAGTTTGGCATCACTTCTTTCAGAAACTTCATTGCTGGGCCCTATTTTTCTTCAAGTTCTAAGCTTTTTCCAGTCCCCACATCACCTCCCACTCCATAAATATCAAAGTAATTTCAGTTCCCCAAAGTTCCATGATCTTTTCCACCTCTGGACCTTTGCACAAACCCTACCATTTCATCTGCCCTCACTTCTCCCTTTGCTAAATCCTCTTACTTCTTAACAACTTTCCTCTAGGATAATTCCATTTTCACCATAGATGCTACTTCCTCATGGAAGTCTTCTTGAGTATCAAAGACTTGCAGTCATTCCTTTAATGTGATCTTATAGCATGATAACAATATCAAACATGTATAGTATGTAACATGTACCAGAAACTCTTCTAAGTACTTTAAAACTCAAAATCAAACCAACCCATTGCTGTTGAGTCAATTCCAACTCATAGTCACCCTATAGGACAGGGTAGAATTGCTGCCCCAAAGGGTTTCCAAAGACAGGCTGGCTTATTTGAACTGCTAAACTTTTGGTTAGCAGCCGAGCTCTTAACCACTACACTACCAGGGCTCTAAGTATTTGGGTATAATAAATTATGTAATTGTCACAACCATGTATTGAGATAAGCATGATTATTATTCCCACTTTACAGATAAGTAAACTGAGGTATAGGGAAGGGAAGTTAATTAACTTACCCATGTCCAACAGTTAGCAAGTGGAGGAGACAGACATAGGGCCTAGACCTTCTAGCTCCACAGTCCTTGTTCTTACTGTATTACACTGCTGTATATTCTTCTTCCTTCGTACACATCAGTTTATTTACTTGCTGTTATCACTCACCAAACTATAAAGTCCATAAAGACTTATTCATTATTGAATTCCCACCATCTATCCAAGGGCCCTTGAACATATTTGATATTCAACAAGAGTTTGATAAATGACGAAGAGGCTTGACTATGTGTTCCTCTTCTGTGCTCCCATAGCACCGCAGGAATGTCTATGCTTTTGCTGAGTTCTTGCCCATATTTACTGATAGCTCTCTCTGCCTTATTGAATGGTAAGCTCCTCTAGGACAGAAAACTTTACTTATTCATCAGTGTGTCCCCAGTGAAGCACAGGTGCTCAATAAATGTTTGTCGAACAAATCTGTAAATAATACCAATGGAAGAAATGTGTGTGAGATGCTTTTTGATGAATCTCAATGATCCCCATATGTCTACACTTCTCTGTGACTCTAATACATTTAATATATAATACTTACGTTAATCATCAGCAAATAAGCAATGTTTTTGAGACACCTTTATATTTTCTTGTAAATGAGAATAATCCTAAAATAAATATCTCCTCTAGAGTATTAAAATTGTTATATGAATTTTAATTTTCTTCAAATATTATCCTATCATCCAAAAATATAGCTAAATACATCTTAACTGCCCATAAGTGCTCAATAGTAAACATGCTACATGGAGTTAAAAAAAGAGGCAAAAGATATATTTCCTGCCACAAGGGCAATGTAATGCAGAAGTTGACTCCAGCACAAATAAATCTCTGTAAACATAAATGATAGAGACATGTGTATCCACTATTGACATGTCAAGATACACACAGGTGCAAGAAAATCCGAAGTGAATGGAACCAGGTGGATTCAGTCTGACAAGTTTTTCAAGAGTTGAATCGGGTGAAAACATGAAGGAGAATGATATGATTTTATTAATTTAAGAAATGTATACAACCCAGAAAGGTCAGTGAAGACACATACTTTAACAGCTCACGGAGAATAGTTAGAAATATTTTCCTTTGTTTTTGTATTTATAAAAAGTCACAAGGTTATATATAGTAGCTTGACCTGCTACTCAGAGATGAGCTCATAAAAGTCCACATTCTTTGACAAATAGGCCAGACATGAGTTTAATTTTATTGTTTATTGCCCCACTATGCTTGTATTTCCACATGTCCTCTGCAGAATCCCACATATCTACTCCACTGCCCTGAGATTTTCCTCCCTCTTTTTTGTTTTCTCCTCTTTCTTGTTTTAACAGTATTCTTTGCCTTTATGTTCCATGGAGAGCAGCTTCTGGAACTCATAGCACTCACTCCCCACACTTACAGTCTCCTATTAGTTCATCTTATTTTAACAACCTCTTTTGAAGCTAGGAAGTGGGAGTCAAAGATTTGTATATCATAAGTATTTTGGCATCTAATATTAAATAAGCATGGATATTTAATATCATGACATACATGCATTTTTCATATTTTTACATAATTGAACTAATTTTAAATTCTTATCAGATATCATAATATATATCTTACATGCCAGAAAGGAATAATTTGAATGAGAAAAGATCATTAATTTCAAATTATGGTAGCTATTTTTAATGGAATTTTCGATTTGAGTCTCTCCTGGGGGGCCATAATGAACATGATTTGAATAAATCAAAAATTTTTCTAAAGAAACTCCAATTTCTTATTTTGTTGAGAAGAATTTTATTTACATAATCTTTTAAAGCACTATCTTCAACCTGAGTCAGAAACATTGAAGTGGCATTGTGTAACACTAAGGATATAAATTTATCTGAGTTGAAACACTGAGATCATATCTCTAGTGCATGTCTTTACATAACATCAGTCTATAAGAAATAGAATAAATGAAGTCTGTAGACACAGCCTACAGAAATAAAAGAAAAAAAATATAAAAACTTCAACCTGTTGCTCTTTCACCCAGCCATCCTTTGCATACCCTTAGTATTATAGAACATCTAATCTGTATTTTATTCCTTCTCTTTGTCAGGAGAATATCAAATCTAGGACTCATTTTCCGGCATACTGCTTATCAGGAAAATACAGAATTATATAAGATAGTCTAAGCATCACTCTCCTCCTTTCGGAACTCCCTTTAGTCTGTAAAAATCCAGCAACCACCCACAACTCATGCACAATTTGTCTTGGTTCTTAACGATGTCTTTCTTGTATTCTTTCCAGAAACTATGCAGTGATTCAGAAACAATAATACAAATGTGCAGCTAGCATTGGGGAAGTTTTCTTCCATTTATTCCTGGAAGAGAGACATTTGACTGCTAACGAGAATATGAAGAGAAGAATCAGACCTATTTATACCTATATTACTGCGTTAGTTAATAAGGAAAGCAGAAAGAAACAAATGTTGACTTTCATAATAAATAATAGATGATAAGAAAAACAGCTACCATTTATTGAATGCTCACAATGTGCCAGATGCTATTTTATGTAGAGGCTATACTTGTGTTATCACATTATTTTATACCTGACAGTTATTCTATAATGTAGGTATCATACTCATCTCCACTTCACAAATAAAGAAACTGAGTCTTTGCTAATTTAAGTTACCTTCCCAGGGACCCTTGGCTAGTGAAGAGGAGGGTGGGATTTGAGATCATGGCTGTCTGACTGCAGAATCTGTATCCTAAACTGCATGCTACATCATTCTGTATCTTAACATCCCAAATCCAAAAGAAATTTTGTGTAAATTATGTGTTCTATTCAGTTCTTTATAATTTCATTTAAAATGAAGTTTAAAAATAACTTTGGAAACATATTTCAAAGATGAAATACCACAAATGGGATAAGCTATGTCTTAGGACATTTTAAATGTTCAGATGGATTTTTTAACTGATACACTTTTTATTGAAACTTCATGTAATATATTTACACCGGAGCACTGGTAGCGTGGTGGTTAAGACCTCGGCTGCTAACCGAAAGTTTGGCAGTTGGAATCCGCCAGCCACTACTTGGAAACCCTATGGGGCAGTTCTAGTCTGTCCTATAAGGTTGCTGTGAGTTGGAATTGACTCGATAGCAACAGGTTTTTTTTTTTTGTTTTTTTATATCTACACCAATCTTCTAAGTAATCCCTTCAACAAACTTCATTATTACACTTTGAATGCTTCCTTGGATTAGTTTTGATTGCTCTCTCTCTCTCCTCTTTTAATCCTTCACCTTCTGTTCATCTTCTCTCCATCATCTAGAAATTTGTTTAAATATGTGGGTTGCTTATAGTCTTCTTCCTCATAAAGGGTTTATTTCCTTTTTATTTCGTTATTCTCATTTTAATGGATCTTAGGAGGAAGGAAGAAGTACACTTCCAAATTACATCTTGAAACAGAAGTTTTATCTATTTAATGTTTAAATGGCAATAATTTAATCATTGTTGCTGGTATTTTGGATGCGGAAATTACCAAACAATGTCATTAATATCACACGCAAGTAAAATTTTGCTGAAAATCATTCAAAAGCAGCTGCAGCATCGACAAGGAACTACCGGAAATTCAAGCTGGATTCAGAAGAGGACATTGAACCAGGGATGTCATTGCTGATGTCAGATGGATCCCAGCTGAAAGCAGAGAATACCAGAAAGATGCTTACCTGTGTTTTATTGACTATGAAAAGGTGTTCGACTGTGTGGGTCATAACAAATTATGGATAACATTGTGGAGAATGGGAATTCCAGAACACTTAATTGTGCTCGTGAGGAAGCTGTTCATAGATCAAGAGGCAGCCATTTGAACAGAACGAGGATATACTGCATGGTTTTAAAGTCAAGAAAGGTGGTATGTGTCCTAGTTGTATTCTTTCACCATACTTATTCAATCTGTATGCTGAGCAAATAATCCGAGAAGCTGGACTATATGAAGAAGAACGGGGCATCAGGACAGGAGGAAGATTCATTAACAACCTGCATTATGCAGATGACACCACCTTGCTTGCTGAAAGCTAAGAGGACTTGAAGTACTTACTGATAAAGATCAAAGACCACAGCCTTCAGTGTGGATTAGAACTCAACATAAAGAAAACAAAACTCCTCACAACTGGACCAATAAGCAACATCATGATAAATGAATAAAAGCTTGAAGTTGTCAAGGATTTCATTTTACTTGGATCCACAATCAACACCCACAGAAGCAGCAGTCAAGAAATCAAACAACGCACTGCACTGCAAATCTGCTGCAAAAACCCTCTTTAAAGTGTCAAAAAGCAAAAATATCACCTTGAAGACTAAGATACACCTGACTCAAGCCATGGTGTCTTCAATTGCTTCATATGCATGGGAGCACTGGACAATGAATAAGGAAGACCAAAGAAGAATTGATGCCTTTGAATTATGGTGTTGATGAAGAATATTGAATATACTATGGACTGCCAAAAGAACGAACAAATCTGTCTTGGAAGATGTACAGCCAGAATTCTCCTTAGAAGCAAGGATGGCAAGACTTCAGCTCATATACTTTGGACACGTTATCAGGAGAGATTAGTCCCTGCAGAAAGACATCATGCTTGATAAAGTCGAGGGTCAGTGAAAAAGAGGAAGACCCTCAATGAGATGGATTGACACAGTGACTGCAACAATGGGCTCAAGTATAACTAAGATTGTGAGGATGGTGTGGACCAGGCAGTGTTTCATTCTGTTGTACATAAGGTCACTATGAGTCAGGACCGACTCGATGGCACCTAACAACAACAATATCAGCACGGAATGGCTCTATCAACTCCACTGTAATTGTTTTTATTTTTTGTTGTTGTTAGTTTTGTTTTTTTTTTTTTAACTGATTTCCCTCCTCTGTTTCAGGCCTCTTTGAAGGATTTATGACTGAATAGAATATGGGACACAGTCAACAAGGGTGGTAACACGCATATGAATGAAAATGTTATTGAAATAAATTAGGAAAAGGGCATATGTGTCTATGGAAATTTGTAATGTGTATAGAATTAAGTATGGAATTACTGATTCAGTACTGAGGATAATGCTAGGATTAATTTAAATGTGTTAAGGGAGCTAATGCTCAATATAATTACAAATGACTGATGAATGAGTAAATTATTATCAACTGCTTTTCAATTATTTACATCATATACCTCTCTTTGGTCATTACCATTTCCAGTTAAATTTTGTGAAACTTAAAATATTTGTGTATCAGGGGGTTGCTGTGTAATCTAGCATACGTCTGTGTCCTCTAAGTACCCTTCCATCGTAACTTTATGAATTAAGTCATGGCTCAGGTCCACTAGCAGTTCCTTCGGCCTGTGCTGCCATCACCACTGCCCTCAGGAGGAATGCTTTGCTTTTTATCACTCTGGAAATTAGGTGCATACATGCCTTTCCCTTAATTGTTCTTAAAATAGGTGAGGCTGTAAGAACTTCTGGGGAGAATTCTGGGTGCATGACAGGACTCAAATATATAGAGGTACATAGAGCTTTTTGCAGAGTTTTCAGAACTTAACCCATTTTTGTGGATAGTTCACATTGTTATCTAGAACTAAACGTTAGTGAAGAAAGAGTCTCCCTCCCTCCTCAAGACCTTGTACCACTTTTATGCAGGTAGAAGGGATGGAAGTGGGACATGTATCACTCTATTTAACCGGCCATTATTTTGTTTCCTTCTCTCTAAGCTGTAGCTGGAAACCCTGGTGGCGTAGTGGTTAAGAGTTCAGCTGCTAACCAAAAGGTCAACAGTCCGAATCCACCATGCTCCTTGGAAACCCTATGAGGCAACTACTCTGTCCCATAGGGTCACTATGAGTCTGAATTGACTCGACAGCAACTAGTTTGGTTTTTTGGTAAGTTGTAACTGCTTCCACGGCTTATATTAATTTTTTATTTTTAATTTCCTTTGGGGGGCTGAAGTTCTCGTGGGGTGCCAAATATCCCCCATCTGAGAGATATTGCTTTGACTCAACCTCTTCCACCTTCCTTAGCTCTTCCTCCTATGGCACATACTTCAGCTTCTTGCTGCTGGGATTTTCTTGCCCAGTAAGCATTCTTCTTGTATGGAGTTCGGGAAAGATTGCTCCAGCACAGCTACCTTTCCTGGTGCCCACTTAATCTCTGGTAAACCTATATGCATCCTTGTCATGCTCTTGAAACAGCCATTTCTCTCTGCTCTAATGTGTACAGGGGGCAGATCAGCAAGTCAACAACTTATATAGGGGTCAACTGGGAAATGAAATGAAATGCTAGTTTCTTCTTCTTATGGGCTTCCTTGCCTCCCTGTCCCCTCGGCAACCTCTCCACACAAACACTACCTTCCTAACAGAAAACTCCGAAGACACATCCACTTTCTCAGTTCTTTTGGCCTGATGGTGGGTTAATGGCTGCAGGACCAATTTTACATCATCTAAGCCTTGGGGGAACATGTTTAGGTCCTAACTTTTGAGGGTTATTTTAAAATGTGTGGTTTCTCAGCACCTGTTATTTTTGGGTTTTGGCACAGTCTTGAAAAACTTACAATATGATGGTTGAAACATGTCTGATCACTTTCCAAATATTTAAATGGGTCTCTGATAGCCTCTTTATATAGCATTTACTGTCATGTTTCCACCCTGTTCATGTTTAAGCTATAAGAGATCAATTTTCCACAGTGAAAGATTAGTGAGTCTGTATATGTCATTCTCACTCAGGCATAATTTCTAGAGATTTTACTGTGATCCAATGATTTCTTTGCCTTTTCATATGATTGCCTTTCCTTAGACATTAGTGTTTAAGAAAAAGAACATTAAGTAAAATATCTGTCTTCTTTGTGTGGCACATTTTCCCAGAAATAGAGCAATTATGCATCGACTTTTGAAAAAAAATACCTTTTTGTTTTATTTTTTTCTAAAAAAATTGATAGTTGAGTTCTTGAGCTTTCCTGTCTAAATGTTATTTTAACATGCTTTCCACAGAAGAAGAATTGCCCAAGTAATCATTTCAAGCATTGTAATCTTAAACTAACTTTGAAAATAGATACATTCAAATGAGAGGGAAAGGAAACTTTCACATACTGGGGTGGCCTATGGAAAAACAGATGAAAATTTGATTACAGTTTTATGGACTATTATCTTTTCAGTAAAATATTTTAAATGAAATGGCTAGACTGTAATATAGTAAAAGAACACATTTTGTGAGAGACAGAACTTTGTCATATGGGAAAAAACACTATATAATACACTCATATACCATATAGATTTACTTGGGATATTTTATCAGATTGCTGAAGCAACACAGTTCTAACTTTCCTTTTCTTAGTGTTTGGTCCTAGAGGGAATATGAGTCATTCAGCTGAGCTATCAATGTATCTTCTTGCGCTCTCTGAACATTGTAAGACTTTGTTTTTGCTCACTAATCATTATGCTTCCCACTTGCTAGAAGTCGAATCAATAGAGTTTCTTCTCTACATAGATTTAAAAAGTGAATCTTGATTCCAATAAATGCTTTGTAGAACTAAGGATTTCTAGGGCATGGCTATGTTAAATGCAGGGCGACTTTACAATTGATCCTTCTTCTCGTAAAGCTAAAAAATTATTGAGAATGACTTGAAGAAAGACATCCTATAACTAAAAGGTGATATTGTTAATTAAAATAACTATTATGAACTGAGTCTGAAAAATAACTTTTGCTAAACTGAATATTCATTCAGTCATTATAACAGTGTAGGCTACAGTGGCAAGCTAAATTGTTGAATTGTGGCATTCTACTATTGAAGCCCTGGTGGCGCAGTGGTTAAGAGCTCAGCTGCTAACCAAAAGGTCAGCAGTTGGAATCCACCAGCCGCTCCTTGGAAACCCTATGGGGCAGTTCTACTCTGTCCTATAGGGTCACTATGAGTTGGAATCCACTCGAAAGCAATGGGTTTTTTGTTTCTGTTTTTGTTTTTTTTAATTGACATAGAACAGGGGTCACAAACAATAGCAGGCTGGTCATCGGTTGTAAGTAAACCTTTATTGGAATACAGACACTCTGATTGTTTATGTCTGTGGCTGCTTTTGCACTACATCAGCAGAGTTGAGTAGTTTTGACAAAAACTATATGGCTGGTAAAGAGTTACATATTTACTCTCTGGCTCTTTGAAGAAAAAGTTTGTCACTTCCTCATGTGGAATATTTTTTAGAAAGTGGCAAACATCTAAATATTCTGTCTTCAAAATTGACATCAATGCATTAAATATCCCTGAGTCTGTTAAGATGGTGAACAGAAAATTATTTGAACTAATCTCCAAGAAAATAGGCTTCTCTTTGAAGGTCCTCAACTTTTACTTCTCTTTCTATACCTACTGTTGTTGAGCCGATTCTAACTCATAGCAACCACATACGGTTTCGAGGCTGTAAATCTTTGTAGAAGCAGATTGCCACATCTTTCTCCCATGGAGCCACTGGTGATTTTGAACCACTGACCTTTGGTTAGCAGTTGAGCACTTGGCCACTCTACCACCACAGCTCAATTTTTAGGTTTTTAAAGAAAGTATTTCTCTTACAGAAAGTTTCTATGTCAATAAATTATTTAAAAATGCTTAGTAATTAAGAAAATTTATTTTCCATTGATCTGTTGAGCAAGTATATGGTTTCTAAAATATCTTCATATTTGAACTTCACATTTTTTATTAAGTAATTTAAAAACATTCTAATATTTTTAATGAAAAATTTACTGTTTTTTCCTATTTGCGAATCATATTTAATTATATATGATTTTAGCAATATTATTATTGTTTCATTGGACTTGCTCTAATAAAATATGACAACTGTGTGGGAATTTGGAGAATCAAAAATATCGTATTGACTTAGGGGCACTTGACTGTCTGACCCTAATTCTGAGACTGTTATGGTTTGAATTGTGTCCCCCAAAAATATGTGTTGTAAATCCTAGTCGGAATAGACCAAACGGCAAAGAGTTTTGGTTTGATTTATGCCTGTGGTTATAATTCCAATTGGGAATGGGTTTTCTTTGTCATGTTAATAAGACAGGATTAGTGTATGGTGTGTCTTAAATTAATCTCTTTTCAGATATAAATGAGATTAAACAAGCAAGTGAGAGAAGCAGGGATGGGGGGAGAAAAATGCCAAGCAACATGAAGACAGCCCAGAAGCAGAAGTTCAGAAGAGACAAGGACTTCCCTCCAAAGCTAACAGAGAGAGAAAACCTTCCCCTATAGCCGGCATCCTGAATTCAGACTTCTAACTTTCTAAACTGTGAGAAAATAAATTTCTGTTTGTTAAAGCCACCATTTGTGGTATTTCTGTTATAGAAGTACTAGATAACTGCGACAGACTCTTCGTGTTACTCTTAACTAAGAAAACAACTGAGGATTATCTGTGGATTATTGAAAAAATATTATGATTTATTTTGCCTTTTTAAGTTGTTGGTAATACTACTAATAATAACTCTAAACTATACACTATAACCTTTTGTATAATATCTCATATCCACAATTCAATTTTATCTTTATATTATTAATATGGATAACAATAATGGATATAATTGCCCAAGTATTTACTAGGTTCCAGGCAATATACATAGATCATTTTAGTTTCAGAAAAAGCAATTATGTCCCTGAGACATAGATGTTGTATCCTATGTTGCTATTGGACTTCTAGAAAGCGTTAGAGCTAGGATTCTATCGCATGTTTTTCTGACTTTTTCCAATACACTGTAATATCTCCCAATATTTCTGTGAAGTAAGCAGGGTAACATTAACCATTCAATATATGAGACTCCACAGTTGAGAAAATCTCAGAGGCATAGGAAAAATAATCTAATTCCATTTCTGCTATACCACAATAGTACCCTTTCGTCAATTATAAAGATACTGTGTTTGAAAGAATGAATGATTCAGACTGAAAACCTCACATTCTTTATGGCACTAAGAAAGGTATATAAATAATAGTACCAGAAGACAAATTCATCCAATTTCTTTTTAAAAATAATATTTTATTGTGTTTAAGGTGAAAGTTTACACAGCAAATCAGATTCCTATTTAACAATTTCTACTCAAATTATTCTGTGATATTGGTTACATTTTTCACATTTTGTGGTCATCCTCATTTATTCCATTCTGGTTGTATCATTTCAGTACCCTATCTTCCCTGTCCCCTTACCTTCTCATCTTTGCTTTAGAGTAATTTTTTACTGTTTGTACTCATACAGGTGATCTTTTAAAGGAATTCATTACTCATGGGGGATATTCTTTATTTTATGAGCCAATGTCTTATTTAGCTAAAATGTGACTTCAAAGAATAATATCAGTTTAAGGTTTAAAGAGTATCTCAGGGCGACAGTCTTGGGGAGTCCTCTAGTCTTATCCGGCCCAGTAAGTTTGGACTTTAAAAGAATTTGAGTTCTGTTCCATAATTTTCTCCCATTCTATCAAATCCATCTATTGCTGTCCTGATCAGAATGGTCAGTACAAGCAGTCACCAGATTACAAACGAGTTCCATTCCTAAATCTGTTTTTAAGTTGAATTTTTACATAAGTTGGAGAAGTTAGGCACAGTTTGTATCTAATGTCAGTTAGTCAAATGTTTGTCTTAGTATATAGTATATAGTGTATCTTTCTGTGCATACAAAACATTAAAGAAATACTTCAAAATACACTAAAACATCTTTAACATAGTAACACAGTAATAACAATAATAACATTTTGATGAGTGTCTCAAAGTAACTCCCATTTGTTACTCTGAACCATTGTATGTACCTCAAATTTTTAATATTATAGGCTTTAGTGGGCTAGTTCATAATGATGGGTTGTACGTAAGTCAGATATTCATAACCCAGGGACTGCCCGTAATGGTATCTGGGCACCATCTAGGTCTTCTGATCTCAGTGTAGACAAGGCTCTGTAGACTATTAGTCCTGTAGACTACTTTCTTCTCTGAGTCTTTGGTGTCCTTTATTCTTTTTCGTTTTGGACAGGGAGAGACCAATAGTTTAACCTAGATGGCCGTTTGCAAGCTTTTAAGACCCAAGACATTCTTCACCACATTGGGATGTAGAACATACACTTTTTGAACTATATTATGCCAATTAACTGAGTAGTCCCATGAGACTGTGGTCCTAAGCCTTCAAATCCAGAAAACTGATCTTAGAAGGTGTTTGGTTATGTCTAAGAAGTATCAGTAGTTGTGTCCCCTATGTGGTTCATTATATATATATCTATATATGTGCATGTACACACATACCTGTATGTACATATGCCTGTGAACACATATGCACTCATATATTCATACTTATACACATGTATGCCTATATTCATATTTTTGAAACCACACACATATTGTTTGGTTGTTGTTGGTATCCATCTATTTTCAAATGTGTAAATTTTGAAAAAAAAAAACAGTAATTTGAGAATGTCTTTATTCATCTACTTTATGATTTCGTAATAGAGAACTTCTGGTAAACAGTGGAATCTATTAACTATACTTTTCATTTTTTCTAATTCATTTTTTTTAACTTCCTCACATGTTTAGGAAAGCCCCCCTAGAACCACAAAACTTGTTTCCTTAACTTTTCAAAAAAAATTTTCTTTACAGGATAAACATCAACTACTTATGCAACAGCTTCGAAAGAACTTTGGACAAGCAAAAAAAAGAAAAAAACCAGTTCATTCTGCTTGCTCTTAATGGCTTATAATATAGTATACTGATATTGTGTTCACTTTCTTTTCCATTTCGCTATACAATGGCTTCATTGTTTTTCCACAGTAAGAAACATAATATTATGCTTGTTTTCCTATAAGAAGCTACTAGACTATAAATGTTACCATTTCACAATGAAAACAATTGTCTTAAATTTTTTTTTTTACATCTTTTGTGACAGTAATGATGAAAAAAATCAATGTAGTTACAACCATTAAAGAGAATTTTCCCTTTCACTTTAGGTTCTTGTCAGAAGGAATGAAGACACAGCCTTTAGCATACTTTAGAATGTCTTCTGATATTCTGTATTTACAAAGGTGTATCTTGCTTTCCCCACTGATCTTTTGTGTTGTCCAATAAGAAGGTATAGTATACTGTATTCAGTCTGTTGTCAGTAGCATAATACCAGGAAGGCAGAGGCATGAGGCTGCTAAGATATAAAACGTGATTTCAGTAACATTCTTTACTTGGAGCACACCTTTGCAGGGATTTCCAACATCTCTTCCTTTGTTAATGGGCCTCAAAGAGGGCAGTGTGGAGTGTAAAGAGCAATGGGCCACGTGCTGGAAATCTTGGGTGAAGTTCAAACTCAGCAATTACATTCTTTGGAAGCTCTTTGAGGATAAGAACTGTGTCATATTCCTTGTTGTATTCCCACTTTCTCACGAAGCACATGACATAGGATAGAGACTAAACATACATTTGTTGAAGGAATAAATATGAGTTCAGAGAAATTGTTAAAGGTCCCTCAGTCAGATTCCTCAGATGAAATATGGAAATAATATCTGCAATATGAGGACAAAAAGAATCTACGTGTGTGTGTGCACGTGCACACACCTGTGTGCTTAAAACGTTTTTAAATACATGTGAGTTATAAAATACCCATGGGAATGTAATGGGTTGTTATTATTATTGTAAATACAGGAATCCTTGTTGAAGACACTGAGTGAGGAAAATGAGCACCTATGATACTCACTTGCTATGACAGCTATCAGAAAGCTGCAATTCCAAAGTAAAGATTATAAAAAGTGAGACTATGCTATGCTTCTCATAATAAATGTTCTTGCCCTGAACACTGCACTCTATTCCTTGCATAGCAAGTTTCATATCATTTAATGTTGTACATAGGCTATTTAAGAAGAAAAATTTAATGCTTTTACATGTCAAACAGACATGTTCCTCACATACTGTGCTGCCATTAAATATTGACATCAATAAGAAATTCATTCAAGAAAGCAGTGAGTTTAACACTTATATTATTCTTTATCTTAGAAACTCATGATGACTGGTAGAGGCATGTCACTGAGGAGCAGTAGAAGCAGTCTATTCATGGTGTAGGCATTTAGAGAGTGCACTGTCTGTAGCAAATCTAAAAAGCAACATTAAAATTTGAGTAAAAGTTGGTCTGCCTTATATTAACACCATGCCTCAAGTCAGTGATAAAATAATCTGGGTGCTCTAAATAGAAACTATTGCTACAGTTACTACTGAGTTTTAATAATGTATATGTAAGCTTAAAAGTAGCACATTTTTAGTACTTATCCATTAGTAAACATTGTATTCTACATGGAATTTAACTCTCAGTTATACAGTTGGGCACGGACACATGCAGCCTTTGCTATACGCATTTTTTTTTGAGGTAAGTTCATAAGGATTTGGAATCATTTGAGTTCCCTCCTGGCACAGTTCACAACTCCATTTAAACAGCAGAATAGAAGTAAACAATACTAATCCATTGATTGGAAAATGAAGGAATAAAACATGAATTGCTTCAATTCCGTCATTATATGTGTACTTCTGAAGTTTTCATTTATGGTGTATTATTTAAGTATATTAAAATAACTTTTACAAATATAAACCCAAAAGTTTAATATGGAAGCTGTATGCACAAAACATTTTGTAGCCATGCATATATTTGAGTTGTTCTTCCATTGAAAAATCATTCTTTGAGGCTTATTAAAATAATTGGTTATCTTATCATCAATAATGTAATTTAGTTTTTCAAATACATTGAGAAAACTTCATAAGTATGAACACTGTGATTTTCCTAATGATTAATTTTTCATGGAAAGGTATATGTATGAGAAGACTTGCTGCAGAATATCAGTAATTATTATAAATAATTATTATAAATAAATACAAATATATAACAAATATATAATTATTATCAATATAGACATCACGGCAGTGTTATATTGGTGGAAGTATAGAAAACTGACTAATGGATTAGAGCCCATAAGCAGATTTATACATACTTTGACTCTTGAATTATGTTAAAGATGATAATGAAGAGCAGAGGGAGAACTATCTTCTTAGCAAACGGTGCTGAGTTAGAGATCTATAAGAAAAAATAATCACACTTGTCCCTACATTATCCTATACAAAAAAATAAAATAATTTCAGGTAGATGGAATACATTTAAATTTAAATGAAGCAATAAAGCTTCTAGAAGACAACACAGGAGAATATTTCTATGAGGTGGAGCTAGGCAAATTTTCCTTAAACGGGACTCAGAATGCTCTATCCAAAAAGAAAAGATGATTGTCAAATTGGAATAAATTAAAATTAGAAATTTCTGTTCATTAAAAGATGCTAATAAGAACATGAAAAGAAAGACACAGAATGGAGGCAGATGTTTGCAATGCATGTAAACAACAAAGGATTCACACCCAGAACGCACAAGGTGTCCCTCTAAATCAATAGAAAAGACAGGAAACAGAATTGATAAATGGGAAGAAAATTTGAATGGAAACCCAAATTGCCAATATACACACAATAAGTGTTCAACGTCATTCATATCAAGGGACTATAGAATATTGTAAATTAAAACCACAAGCAATATTAGTACAAACTTACTAGGACAGTTTATAGTAAAAAATAATAAAAGAGATTGACAATACTTACTGTTGGCCAAATGTTGAGCACCTGGAATTTTCACAAATATTAGTGGTAAGAGTGTAAATTAGTACAACCACCTTGGAAAATGGTTTGGCATTATCTACTGCAGTTGATCATGTGCATACCCTATGATCTAGCAATTCCATATAAGAATGACATAGCTTTGTTCATGACAGCCAAAAACTGTAAATATGTCAGTTATTCATAAGCATTAGAATAAATGAATTAACTATGGTATATTCATAAAATTGAATGTCTATAATAATGAAAATGAAAAATGAAATAAATGAAAATGATGGCTACATGCAATTATCAGTTGTTACATAATAGCTGCAACAATGGGCTCAAAAATATCAAAGATCATAAAGGTAGCCCAGAATTGGGCAACATTTTGTACTGTTTAAGGTTGACATGAGTTGGAGATAACTCAATGCCAACTAACAACAACATCTGCTACAAACTGTAAGAATCTTAAAAACATACTAGCTGAATAAAAGTGCCAGACATAAAGAATTCTTATAAAATTTACATTAAGTTCGAAATTTGGCAAAATTGACATGCAGTGTTAGAAATCAGGGTAGTGCTTAATTTGGTGATTATGATTGTTGACTGAAGGAGATCTCAGGAGGGATTTTGGTGTGCTGGTAATACTCAATGTCTTTATGTTTTCTCTATGCATGTTATACTTCAATATAAAGTATTTAATTAAAATAAATTACATTATAATTGTATTTACTGCAATGTCAGTAATACAATGAATCTAAACAAGAACTCTGCTGGATAGCAGAGCCACAGAGATCATATCTCAAATCTATGTTGTTGTTGTTAGGTGCCTTCAAGATTGTTCTGACTCATAGCAACGCCATGTATAACAGAAAGAAACTCTGCCCGGTCCTGCACCATCCTCACAATTGTTATGTCTGAGCTCATTGTTGAAACCACTGTGTCAGTCCATCTCGTTGAAGGTCTTCCTCTTTTACACCAACCCTCTGCTTTATGAAGCATGATGTCTTTCTCTAGGATTTAGTCCAGCCTGATAACATGTCCAAAATACATAAGAGGAAGTCTTGCCATCCTCACTTCTAAGGAGCATTCTGGCTGTACTTCGTCCAAGACAAATTTGGTAGTTCTTCTGGTAGTCCAAGGTACATTCAATATTCTTCACCAATACCATAATTCAAAGGCATCAATTCTTCTTCCATTTGCTTGTTCATTGTCCAGCTTTCACATGCATATGATGGGATTGAAAATACCATGGCTTGGGTCAGGCCCACCTTACTCCTCAAGATGTCATCTTTGTTTTGTAACTCTTTAAAAATGTTTCCTGCATTGTTCAATATTTTGCTCATAGAATCCTTCAATTTTGCAACTTGAGGCTTGAAGTTTTTCTTCAGTTCTTTCAGCTTGAGAAATGCCAAACGTGTTCCTCACATTTGGTTTTCTAACTTCAGATCTCTGCACATTTCATTATAATACTTTACTTTGTCTTCTTAAGCTGCCCTTTGAAATCTTCTGTTCAGCTGTTTTACTTCATCATTTGTTCCATTTGCTTTAGCTGCTCTACATTCAAAAGCAAATTTCAGTCTCTTCTGACATGCGTTTTGGTCTTTTCATTCTTTGCTGTATCTTTTTTTTTTT